>NC_134274.1:909774-1158048 GCF_031893055.1 Leptodactylus fuscus | reverse complement strand
TCGGCCCTGCAAGAGATCCCGCTCTACTCTCACATTGCAGGGTTAAAGCAGCAGCAGCAGGTACATTCCCTCATTTACATAATCGCTGGCAGTGACCCACCCACCCTCATTTACATAACCTTTCTCTGCATCTAATCACCCCTGTATAATAGCAAAGTGTATGAGCCCCCGCCCAAAGGGTGTTAAACAAGTGACATTTCCTTTCTGTAATTCTCTCCTTAATGCAGCCGCCCCCAGAGCTGGCGCTCCCGACGCCGCTGATCTCCGTGCTGAGCTGCGCCCAAATCCTCCCCAGGAAAACTCAACCTCATGAAAGAAATTCTGGTGATTCCGAAGCCGGGGACAGAGGTCGCAAAGGTCAGACACGTATGGAGAGCCCTGGGGGGCGCTTGCACTATTATCCGATCAGTGTAGTGGACTAGAGATGAGCGAGTAGTGTAGGGATCAGCCGATCCGGACAGCACGCTCCATAGAAATGAATGGCTGCTCCTGGGACTTCCGCTGCTTAACCCCCGCGTGCCGGCTACGTCCATTCATTTCTATGCGAGCGTGCTGTTTGGAGATCGGCTGATCTCGCTCATCTCTAGTAGGGACCCCTGTGCAGGACCCTCATGTAGTAGGAGACAGCAGTGCAGTATTCCTCCTGTGGTGGCGCTGTAGCAGAGTGAAGCTTGTGTCATGGGATTAAGTCATTGTGTAAAGTCTTGGAGCCCTTTTCTGATACCTGTATAATAATCTGATAGGGGCAGTCAGGGGTAGGGGGGGGTATGCAGCGGTAGGGGGCAGTCAGACGGCAGGGGAGGGGGCAGGTCAGCGGCAGGGGAGGGGGCAGGCAGGGGAGGGGGGCAGGCAGGGGAGGGGGCAGTCAGCGGCAGGGAGGAGGGGGCAGGCAGGGGGAGGGGGCAGGCAGGGGAGGGGGGCAGGCAGGGGAGGGGGCAGGCAGGGGAGGGGGCAGGCAGGGGAGGGGGGCAGGCAGGGGAGGGGGGCAGGCAGGGGAGGGGGCAGGCAGGGGAGGGGGCAGGCAGGGGAGGGGGCAGGCAGCTGGGAGGGGGCAGTCAGCGGAGGGGGGCAGTCAGCGGAGGGGGCAGTCAGCGGGAGGGGGCAGTCAGCGGAGGGGGCAGGCAGCGGGAGGGGGGCAGTCAGCGGCAGGGGAGGGGGGCAGTCAGCGGCAGGGGAGGGGGGCAGTCAGCGGCAGGGGAGGGGGGCAGTCAGCGGCAGGGGAGGGGGCAGTCAGCGGCAGGGGAGGGGGGCAGTCAGCGGCAGGGGAGGGGGGCAGTCAGCGGCAGGGGAGGGGGCAGTCAGCGGCAGGGGAGGGGGGGCAGTCAGCGGCAGGGGAGGGGGCAGTCAGCGGCAGGGGAGGGGGCAGTCAGCGGCAGGGGAGGGGGCAGTCAGCGGCAGGGGGAGGGGGCAGTCAGCGGCAGGGGAGGGGGGCAAGTCAGCGGCAGGGGAGGGGGGCAGTCAGCGGCAGGGGAGGGGGGCAGTCAGCGGCAGGGGAGGGGGCAGTCAGCGGCAGGGGAGGGGGCAGTCAGCGGCAGGGGAGGGGGCAGTCAGCGGCAGGGGAGAGGGGGCAGTCAGCGGGCAGGGGGGGGGGGCAGTCAGCGGCAGGGGGGGGGGGCAGTCAGCGGCAGGGGGGGGGGCAGTCAGCGGCAGGGGGGGGGGCAGTCAGCGGCAGGGGGGGGGGGCAAGTCAGCGGGCAGGGGGGGGGGGCAGTCAAGCGGCAGGGGGGGGGGGCAGTCAGCGGCAGGGGGGGGGGGCAGTCAGCGGCAGGGGGTGGGGGGGCAGTCAGCTGGCAGGGGAGGGGGCAGTCAGCGGCAGGGGAGGGGGCAGGCAGGGGAGGGGGCAGGCAGGGGAGGGGGCAGGCAGGGGAGGGGGCAGGCAGGGGAGGGGGCAGGCAGGGGAGGGGGCAGGCAGGGGAGGGGGCAGGCAGGGGAGGGGGCAGTCAGGGGAGGGGGGCAGTCAGGGGAGGGGGGCAGTCAGCGGCAAGGGGGGGGGGGCAGTCAGCGGCAGGGGGGGGGGGCAGTCAGCGGCAGGGGGGGGGGCAGTCAGCGGCAGGGAGAGGGGGGCAGTCGCGGCAGGGGAGGGGAGGCAGTCAGCTGGCAGGGGAGGGGGCAGTCAGCGGCAGGGGGGGGGGGCAGTCAGCGGCAGGGGGGGGGGCAGTCAGCGGCAGGGGGAGGGCAGTCAGCGGCAGGGGGGGGGGCAGTCAGCGGCAGGGGAGGGGGGGGGCAGTCAGCGGCAGGGGAGGGGGGGGGCAGTCAGCGGCAGGGGAGGGGGGGGCAGTCAGCGGCAGGGGAGGGGGCAGGCAGGGGAGGGGGCAGGCAGGGGAGGGGGGCAGGCAGGGGAGGGGGCAGGGCAGGGGGAGGGGGCAGGCAGGGGAGGGGGCAGGCAGGGGAGGGGGCAGGCAGGGGAGGGGGCAGTCAGCGGCAGGGGGGGGGGGGGGCAGTCAGCGGCGGGGGGGGGGGGGCAGTCAGCGGCAGGGGGGGGGGGGGGCAGTCAGCGGCAGAGGGGGGGGGGCAGTCAGCGGCAGGGGGGGGGGGCAGTCAGCGGCAGGGGGGGGGGGCAGTCAGCGGCAGGGGGGGGGGGGGCAGTCAGCGGCAGGGGGGGGGGGCAGTCAGCGGCAGGGGGAGGGAGGCAGTCAGCGGCAGGGGAGGGGGGCAGTCAGCGGCGGGGGGAGGGGGCAGTCAGCGGCAGGGGGGGGGGCAGTCAGCGGCAGGGGGGGGGGCAGTCAGCGGCAGGGGAGGGGAGCAGTCAGCGGCAGGGGGGAGAGGGCAGTCAGCGGCAGGGGGGGGGCAGTCAGCGGCAGGGGGGGGGGCAGTCAGCGGCAGGGGGGGGGGGCAGTCAGCGGCAGGGGGGGGGCAAGTCAGCGGCAGGGGGGGGCAGTCAGCGGCAGGGGGGGGCAGTCAGCGGCAGGGGGGGGCAGTCAGCGGACAGGGGGGGGGCAGTCAGCTGGCAGGGGGGGGGGCAGTCAGGGGGGGGGGGGCAGTCAGCGGCAGGGGGGGGGGCAGTCAGCGGCAGGGGGGGGGGGCAGTCAGCGGCAGGGGGGGGGGGCAGTCAGCGGCAGGGGGGGGGGGGGCAGTCAGCGGCAGGGGGGGGGGGGAGCAGTCAGCGGCAGGGGAGGTGGGGGCAGTCAAGCGGCAGGGGGGGGGCAGTCAGCGGCAGGAGGGGGGGCAGTCAGCGGCAGAGGGGGGGGGCAGTCAGCGGCAGGGGGGCGGGGCAGTCAGCGGCAGGGGGCGGGGGCATGTCAGCGGCAGGGGGCGGGGCAGTTCAGCGGCAGGGGGCGGGGGCAGTCAGCGGCAGGGGGGGGGCAGTCAGCGGCAGGGGGGAGGGGGCAGTCAGCGGCAGGGGGGGGGCAGTCAGCGGCAGGGGGAGGGGGGCAGTCAGCGGCAGGGGGGGGGGCAGTCAGCGGCAGGGGGGGGGGCAGTCAGCGGCAGGGGAGGGCAGTCAGCGGCAGGGGGAGGGCAGTCAGCGGCAGGGGGGGGGCAGTCAGCGGCAGGGAGGGAGGGGGGGGGCAGTCAGCGGCAGGGGGGGGGCAGTCAGCGGCAGGGGGGGGGGCAGTCAAGCGGCAGGGGGGGGGCAGTCAGCGGCAGGGGGGGGGGCAGTCAGCGGCAGGGGGGGGGGCAGTCAGCGGCAGGGGGGGGGGGCAAGTCACGCTGGCAGGGGGGGGGGTGGCAGTCAGCGGCAGGGGGGGGGGCAGTCAGCGGCAGGGGGGGGGGCAGTCAGCGGTCAGGGGGGGAGGGGGCAGTCAGCGGCAGGGGGGGGGGGGGGCAGTCAGCGGCAGGGGGGGGGGGGCAGTCAGCGGCAGGGGGGGGGGGGCAGTCAGCGGCAGGGGGGGGAGGGGGCAGTCAGCGGCAGGGGAGGGGCAGTCAGTAACTGCCTGGTGTTTTATTCCAGAGCTTGGACCTGGGCCTCCTCCCTCCAGAAACAGATCCTGAAGCAGGTGGAGACGCAGAGTAGGGGTGAGGTAAGTGTAACCTGAATATATTACCCGTTCTGTATACTCGCTGTATACTCCTCCTCCTCTCCCGTACGCACATCACTGGCCTGACCCCCATAGAGAATCGCCGTGTCCCCTCGCTCTCTGACTTGTCCGTTTTCTCCCCGCAGTCGCCGCTCGGCTGCCCTCATTCTCGCACTGCGACCGCTCTGGATCAACCTCTGGAGTTAATTGGAGACGCCTGCGAACGGCTGGGCCTAGACCTGGGGGACAAGCGTCTATCTGGCCATAAACTGCGCCGCCCACCAACTAATGGACGATGTGAGTATTACGCCACGCCCTTATTGAGCCCATTTGTTGCCTGTGACCTTTGACCTTGTTCCATTTCCTGTCTGTGATAAAACAGAACAAAGGGAGGTACGAAATCGCCAGCGGAACGTGGAAGAGCCCAGAGGAGATGGTGCGGTCTGTACGTGGGACCTAATACACAGGCACCCCGCCATCATGGCCTTAGTGGGACCCGCTCCGCAAAGAGGTAATGCTGGAGCAGCAGGCACATGACCCCTTGTAACCCCCACAGTGATGCTGCCATGCCTCTCCACAATAATGCCCCCCCCCCCGGTACCCCCCACAGTAGTGACCTCCCCAGTTATGGCCCCCCCATGTGCCTCCCTCAGTTATGGCCCCCCACCCATGTACCCCCAACAGTAATGACATTACCTTGTACCCCCACAGTAGTGACCTCCCCAGTTATGGCCCCCCCATGTACCCCCACAGTAATGACATTACCTTGTACCCCCCACAGTAGTGACCTCCCCAGTTATGGCCCCCCCCATGTACCCCCCACAGTAATGGCCCCCCTTGGTACCCCCCCAGTCATGACCCTCTCCGTGTAACCTCACAGGACAGGCAGCAATGGGACACCCTGGGGAAAGCCATTGGCTCTAGATGTTACCTGTTGGCGGACGTAGCCATGAGATCTCGGGGCGACCTCCAGCAGGGCAGTGACCCTCTTGTCTGCAGCGGTCCCCATCCTCAAACTGACCAATGAAACGACAGTGTCCGACCTACTGATGGCCGTCCGAGGGATCGAAGGTAAAAATAAGAAGTCACAGGAGGGGGTTAATACCGGGGGGGCACTTATTTCCTTGAGGATTAGAAACTGTTGACCCACGCACGTCACCCCCGGTAATGTCTCTTTCTTCTTCCAGGAGAGAACCGTCTAACCATACTGGGCTCCTCCTGTGAGGAGTGTGCGGAGGAGAGTCTCGTAGATCTGGTAGGAGTCCTGTGACTGTCTACTACATGTCTGCATCCAGGAAGAGGAGGGGCCTGATCACAGGGGAAGGAGGAGCCTGATCACACAGGGGGAGGAGGAGACTGATCACACAGGGGGAGGAGGAGCCTGATCACACAGGGGGGAGGAGGAGCCTGATCACATGGGAAGGAGGAGCCTGATCACACAGGGGGAGGAGGAGGAGACTGATCACACAGGGGGGAGGAGGAGCCTGATCACACAGGGGGGAGGAGGAGCCTGATCACATGGGAAGGAGGAGCCTGATCACACAGGGGGGAGGAGGAGACTGATCATATGGGAAGGAGGAGCCTGATCACACAGGGGGGAGGAGGGAGCCTGATCACACAGGGGGAGGAGGAGCCCTGATCACACAGCGGGGAGGGGAGGGAAGGAGCCTGATCACACAGGGGGAGGAGGAGACTGATCACACAGGGGGAGGGAGGAGCCTGATCACACAGGGGGAGGAGGAGCCTGATCACACAGGGGGGAGGAGAGGAGCCTTATCACACAGGGGGAGGAGCCTGATCACATAGGAGGAGACTGATCACATGGGAAGGAAGAGCCTGATCACACAGGGGGAGGAGGGGCCTTATCACACAGGGGGAGGAGGAGCCTGATCCCATAGGAGGAGACTGATCACACAGGGGGAGAGGAGGAGCCTGATCACACAGGGGGAGGAGCCTGATCACACAGGGGGAGGGAGGGGCCTTATCACACAGGGGGAGGAGCCTGATCACATAGGAGGAGACTGATCACATGGGAAGGAAGAGCCTGATCACACAGGGGGGAGGAGCCTGATCACACAGGGGGGAGGAGGACAAAATAAATACAAATAAGCTTTATTAGCGTTACCAAAGAATAAAACATTTGATGTTGCCAAAGCAAAAAGGGGATTGGGGGTGGTGGATGGGGGTGTATGGGGGTTCATGGGTTGGGGGTTTGAGTGTCTTTAGGGTCTCCTTGTTCTTGTTTGGGGTGTTTGGGTGTCGGTGGGTATGGGGTAGACAGGTGATGGGGGGGGGGGGGGTATAACAGTCCGTGGAGTCTCATCTTCCTCTGGTTTGGTGACAGCTGGGACACGTATTGGGCAGTGATCTCCACAGTGGCCTCTTCTTCTCCCAGTAGTGATGTAGAGTTTCCTCTTCTCCCAGTCTGGGATGTGGGCAGAGAGTCTTTGGTAGTAGACGGCCCCTCACAGCTGAGTATTTGGTGCAGTGTAGCAGGCAGTGGGTCTGGTCTTCTAGGGCCCCCTGGTCACAGTGCTGGCACAGTCTCTTCTCCCGTGGCTTGTACGTCTGTCTGTATCGCCCCGTCTCTATCTCTAGGTTGTGGAGGCGCTCAGTCTGTATCGGCTCAGGGTCTGTCTGTGCTCACACAGGGGGAGGAGGAGCTTATCTGAGAAGGCGGAGCCTTACTCCCTGCTCATACAGGAGTTGGTTGCAGTCAGGCTCCTCCTCCTGTGTTGGTTGCAGGGACTCAGGGAGAGAAATTCCTCTTCCTTTTCGGTCGCTGGTATTTTCGCTGCGATTCAGTGCACCGTTATTCCATCGCGGGCCCCCGCTGCTGATCAGGCCTGGATGATTGAGATGCAGCAAGATTGAGCAGGACGCTTCTTGTTTCCTGCTGCGACCTCTGCCCCCTAATGGGAGGCGTATTCCAAGAAGAATCTGCCCCTAAATCCACGGCAAAAATCCACCATGTGAACAAAGTCTTAGAACAGAAGGAGATCTGAGCGGGAGGCAGTAATATAGGCGGCTCCTCCTTGGCCTACCGCTGAATGCAGGCACCTTAAGGGCGTGTTCACACAGATTGTGTTGCGTCTCATCAGACTTTACATACATGAATAGTACATGCAATACAAGAGACTCCTCCTGCAGCCACATTCACTCCCAAATCTATACTCAATCTGTCTTGGTCTGCTAAGACAGACTTGTCAGCTCCTAGGGGGGATCAGATTGTGCTGAGAGAAGTCTATGGAGTTAAGAGGCAGCTGCAGCTACAAGTGAGTTTTCTTGTGTTGCTCTCACTCCTATGACATCACCGCCACGCTCTCTCCTATGACATCACCTCCGCTCTCACTCCTATGACATCACCGCTCGCGCTCTCTCCTATGACATCACCTCCGCACTCTCTCCTATGACATCACCGCCGCGCTCTCTCCTATGACATCACCTCCGCACTCTCTCCTATGACATCACCGCTCGCGCTCTCTCCTATGACATCACCTCTCCGCACTCTCTCCTATGACATCACCGCCCGCGCTCTCTCCTATGACATCACCGCCACTCTCACTCCTATGACATCACCTCCGCACTCTCTCCTATGACATCACCTCCGCACTCTCTCCTATGACATCACCGCCGCGCTCTCTCCTATGACATCACCTCCGCGCTCTCTCCTATGACATCACCTCCGGCGCTCTCTCCTATGACATCACCTCCGCGCTCTCTCCTATGACATCACCTCCGCGCTCTCTCCCTATGACATCACCACCGCTCTCACTCCTATGACATCACCACCGCTCTCTCCTATGACATCACCTCCCGCGCTCTCTCCTATGACATCACCTCCCGCCGCTCTCTCCTATGACATCACCGCCGCGCGCTCTCTCCTATGACATCACCTCCACGCTCTCTCCTATGACATCACCCGCCGCGCTCTCTCCTATGACATCACCTCTCACGCTCTCTCCTATGTATCTAACTATGACATCACCGCCGCGCTCTTCTCCTATGACATCACCGACCGCGCTCTTCTCCTATGACATCACCTCCGCGCTCTCTCTCCTATGACATCACCTCGCCGCTCTCACTCCTATGACATACACCTCCGCACTCTCTCCTATGACATCACCGCCCGCGCTCACTACCTATGACATCACCGCCGCGCTCTCTCCTATGACATCACCGCCGCTCTCACTCCTATGACATCACTGCCGCTCTCACTCCTTCTCTCCCCGCAGGCTGTGGGTCTTGGTGTGCGGTTCATTCACCTGGGAGGTCTGCTGCGTGGCGAGAGAGCCGCCAAATACAACAGACTGCTGCAGATAGAGGAGGATCTGACCCGCAGCGGCACGCTGGGTAATGACCAGTCATAGGGGGAGGGGGGGCGCTGACAGTGCTTTGTGGCCCCTTTGCAGGGGGCAGTGCTGACAGATTGGGAGGAGGGAGGATTATTTTTTGGTTATTTCCTTCATTTCCTCTTCCAGGTCGGCAGGAGGAGTTTGAATTTCCCGCTCTCTGGAACAACATGGAAGTCTCAACACTCGGATAAGATGCCTGACAGGGGTGCAGCGACGGGGGAGCGGGAAGAGATGCCTGGACAGGGGTGCAGCGACGGGGAGGGGGGAAGAGATGCCTGACAGGGGTTGCAGCGACGGGGAGGGGGAAAGAGATGCCTGACAGTGCAGGGACGGGGAGGCGGGAAGAGATGCCTGACGGTGCAGGGACGGGGAGGGGGGAAGAGATGCCTGACGGTGCAGGGACGGGGAGCGGGAAGAGATGCCTGACGGTGCAAGGGACGGGGAGCGGGAAGAGATGCCTGACTGTGCAGGGACGGGGAGGGGGAAGAGATGCCTGACGGGTGCAGGGACGGGGAGCAGGAAGAGATGCCTGACGGTGCAGGGACGGGGAGGGGGAAGAGATGCCTGACGGTGCAGGGACGGGGAGGGGGGAAGAGATGCCTGACAGAGTGCAGCGACGGGGGAGGGGGAAGAGATGCCTGACGGTGCAGGGACGGGGAGCGGGAAGAGATGCCTGACAGGGTGTGCAGCGACGGGGAGGGGGAAGAGATGCCTGACGGTGCAGGGACGGGGAGCGGGAAGAGATGCCTGACGGTGCAGGGACGGGGAGCGGGAAGAGATGCCTGACTGTGCAGGGACGGGGAGGGGGAAGAGATGCCTGACGGTGCAGGGACGGGGAGGGGGAAGAGATGCCTGACGGGTGCAGGGACGGGGGAGCGGGAAGAGATGCCTGACGGTGCAGGGACGGGGAGGGGGGAAGAGATGCCTGACAGAGTGCAGCGACGGGGGAGGGGGGAAGAGATGCCTGACGGTGCAGGGACGGGGAGCGGGAAGAGATGCCTGACGGGGTGCAGCGACGGGGAGGGGGAAGAGATGCCCTGACGGTGCAGGGACGGGGGAGCGGGAAGAGATGCCTGACGGTTGCAGGGACGGGGAGGGGGAAGAGATGCCTGACGGTGCAGGGACGGGGAGCGGGAAGAGATGCCTGACGGTGCAGCGACGGGGGAGGGGGAAGAGATGCCTGACGGTGCAGGGACGGGGAGCGGGAAGAGATGCCTGACGGTGCAGGGACGGGGAGCGGGAAGAGATGCCTGACTGTGCAGGGACGGGGAGGGGGAAGAGATGCCCTGACGGTGTGCAGGGACGGGGGAGCGGGAAGAGATGCCTGACGGTGCAGGGACGGGGAGGGGGAAGAGATGCCTGACAGAGTGCAGCGACGGGGAGGGGGAAGAGATGCCTGACGGTGCAGGGACGGGGAGCGGGAAGAGATGCCTGACAGGGTGCAGCGACGGGGAGGGGGGAAGAGATGCCTGACGGTGCAGGGACGGGGAGCGGGGAAGAGATGCCTGACGGTGCAGGGACGGGGAGCGGGAAGAGATGCCTGACTGTGCAGGGACGGGGGAGGGGGAAAGAGATGCCTGACGGTGCAGGGACGGGGGAGGGGGAAGAGATGCCTGACGGTGCAGGGACGGGGAGCGGGAAGAGATGCCTGACGGTGCAGGGACGGGGAGGGGGAAGAGATGCCTGACAGAGTGCAGCGACGGGGAGGGGGAAGAGATGCCTGACGGTGCAGGGACGGGGAGCGGGAAGAGATGCCTGACGGTGCAGGGACGGGGAGCGGGAAGAGATGCCTGACGGGTGCAGGGACGGGGAGGGGGAAGAGATGCCTGACGGTGCAGGGACGGGGAGCGGGGAAGAGATGCCTGACGGTGCAGGGACGGGGAGGGGGGAAGAGATGCCTGACAGAGGTGCAGCGACGGGGAGGGGGGAAGAGATGCCTGACGGTGCAGGGACGGGGGAGCGGGAAGAGATGCCTGACGGGGTGCAGCGACGGGGAGGGGGAAGAGATGCCTGACGGTGCAGGGACGGGGAGCGGGAAGAGATGCCTGACGGTGCAGGGACGGGGGAGGGGGAAGAGATGCCTGACGGTGCAGGGACGGGGAGACGGGGAAGAGATGCCTGACGGTGCAGCGACGGGGAGGGGGAAGAGATGCCTGACGGTGCAGGGACGGGGAGCGGGAAGAGATGCCTGACGGTGCAGGGACGGGGGAGCGGGAAGAGATGCCTCACTGTGCAGGGACGGGGAGGGGGGAAGAGATGCCTGACGGTTGCAGGGACGGGGAGGGGGAAGAGATGCCTGACGGTGCAGGGACGGGGAGCGGGAAGAGATGCCTGACGGTGCAGGGGACGGGGGAGCGGGAAGAGATGCCTGACGGTGCAGGGGACGGGGAGGGGGAAGAGATGCCTGACGGGGTGCAGCGACGGGGAGGGGGGAGAGAGATGCCTGACGGTGCAGGGACGGGGAGGGGGGAAGAGATGCCTGACAGAGTGCAGCGACGGGGAGGGGGAAGAGATGCCTGACGGTGCATGAGGACGGGGAGCGGGAAGAGATGCCTGACGGTGCAGGGGACGGGGAGCGGGAAGAGATGACTGACAGGGGTGCAGCGACGGGAAGAGATGCCTGACGGTGCAGGGACGGGGAGCGGGAAGAGATGCCTGACGGTGCAGGGACGGGGAGGGGGGAAGAGATGACTGACAGGGTGCAGCGAACGGGAAGAGATGCCTGACGGGTGCAGCGACGGGGAGGGGGATGAGATGCCTGACAGGGGTGCAGCGACTGGGGTGGGGGGGGGGGGGGAGAGGAGATGCCTAACAGGTGTGCAGACAGAGGGAGGGAGGAGATGACTGACTGGGTACAGCAATGGAAGGGGGGAGGGGGTGTTTCGGTGCCTGGGGTGTGGAACAAGTCTAAGACAACAAACTGCTGGGTGTCAGCCTAACCTACCGCGCCCCAGATGTCGCCCCCCCCCCCATCCTGCTTATTAAATGTGTTGTCCTCCTGCTGATGTCGTCCTTGGTCTCTCTGTACCTCGGTGATGCTGCAGCTTTCGGTCAGGACTAGAGTAGCAGAAGTCTCATCTCCTCACCCGTCTGACACTCACCTTTCCTATTACGTTGGCAGTCTCTTCCGGCTTGCAGAACTTTCTGTGAAGTGCGAGATTACATCATCATCTAGAAAATCCTCCATCGTGGCAGACTCCTCCCCTTCCCACCAAACTCCACCTTCCCTGTTCTCAATGTATCTTCTTATACCCCCCTACCACATTGGTGCTGAAAGGAGCAGCAGATTCATAACACGCCCCTGACTCCATCTATATCAGCGGTGAGTGCTGTGTACACAATCTACAGTGTATCTCATTGCCTGCCTGTACTGTGATTGCTGTGTGCAGAATCCCCAGTCTAATCCCATGTGACTACACACTGCTGTTTTCACTCACACTACCTGTATATAGCACCTGCATGTGCAGAATCTCCACTGTATACTAAGAAAGCAGCCTCACAATCCCTGTCCATACTGTGTATGCAGAATCTACCCCTGCCTGCCTACACTATCTGAGTACTGTGTGCAGAATCTCCAGTGTATAAGCTGTAAATATTCCCTGCGTGTGCTGAAGCTTCTGCCTTGTTCAATATCCAGCAGTGGACACCAAACAGGATGGAGAAGACGGTGGGGGACTCTGCTCCACCCCATGTGTTAGATAAAAACAGAGACCCCCGGCCTACGTGACAGGTATCGGAGAGAGGGGCCACTATACAGACAAGAGACTGGATCGGTTTTCACACTTTAATACTCAGATCACAAGAACCGAAACTCAGTGAATGACGTCACATCCATAAATCAGCAAATATTCACACTCATTGGGAAGGATCAGACGTGTGGTCATGGATTTACCCCAATCCTGGCTCTCCGACACTATGGGGGTGACCTGCAGCAACTCCCCCAGCACTGGTGCAGAGCGAAATAGTGCAACATATAGCAGAGCAAACTATAGCGCCACCCTGAGCTGTAGTGTAGTGCAGCTCCATAGTGCAATGTGTTATAAAGCTACGTGTTGTGCTGGAGCTGGGCCTTGTAGTGCAGCACACTGCCGCCGCCTCATCATCATCATCCAGTGCGCTGGAGCTGGGCCTTGTAGTGCAGCACACTGCCGCCTCATCATCATCATCAATCATCCAGTGTGCTGGAGCTGGGCCTTGTAGTGCAGCACACTGCCGCCTCATCATCATCATCATCCAGTGTGCTGGAGCTGGGCCTTGTAGTGCAGCACACTGCCGCCTCATCATCATCATCATCCAGTGTGCTGGGCCTTGTAGTGCAGCACACTGCTCGCCAGCTTCATCATCATCATCATCCAGTGCGCTGGAGCTGGGCCTTGTAGTGCAGCACACTGCCGCCTCATCATCATCATCATCATCCAGTGTGGCTGGAGCTGGGCCTTGTAGTGCAGCACACTGCCACCTCATCATCATATCATCATCCAGTGTGCTGGAGCTGGGCCTTGTAGTGCAGCACACTGCCGCCTCATCATCATCATCATCCAGTGCGCTGGAGCTGGGCCTTGTAGTGCAGCACACTGCCACCTTCATCATCATCATCATCCAGTGCGCTGGAGCTGGGCCTTGTAGTGCAGCACACTGCCGCCGCTTCATCATCATCATCCAGTGCGCTGGAGCTGGGCCTTGTAGTGCAGCACACTGCCGCCGCCCTCATCATCATCATCATCCAGTGTGCTGGAGCTGGGCCTTTGTAGTGCAGCACACTGCCGCCGCTTCATCATCATCATCCAGTGCGCTGGGCCTTGTAGTGCAGCACACTGCCGCCTCATCATCATCATCATCCAGTGTGCTGGAGCTGGGCCTTGTAGTGCAGCACACTGCCCGCCTCATCATCATCATCATCATCATCCAGTGCGCTGGAGCTGGGCCTTGTAGTGCAGCACACTGCCGCCGCCTCATCATCATCATCCAGTGCGCTGGAGCTGGGCCTTGTAGTGCAGCACACTGCCACTCGCATCATCATCATCCAGTGCGCTGGAGCTGGGCTGGGCCTTGTGTAGTGCAGCACACTGCCGCCTCATCATCATCCAGTGCGCTGGAGCTGGGCCTTGTAGTGCAGCACACTGCCGCCGCCTCATCATCATCCAAAGCAATGCAACCTATCAGAACGCAGCAGATCACCCTGAGAAGCGAGCAGCGGCCACGGAAGGGGCGAGTAATATGGGAATGTAGAAGTGAAACCGCTTGTGTCATAGGGGCAGTGGGGGCACATACTTACAAACCTCACATAATGTGACCCCTGAGAGGCGCTCCTGGTCACAGACCAGGTGGACATGTGATACTCCGCTGCCACCATGCAGGCTCCGCCTACTGCATTGGGGGTGAAATCAGCCCTTTACCCGGAGAGATGATGGGAGCCACATTCACAAAACCGGAGCCAAAGAAGAACCGCACAAATCCCAAGGAGGAGGAGACTGACGGCCGAAAGAATGGGGGGGGGGGGGTGGGGGGGAGGAGAGTATTGTGGCCCTTAACCCTCCACGGTCTGCCACGACCAATTTCTAGGCGGAGCTTAAGTACCCGACTGACAACTAATATCTAGAGAAGTTACAGGGGCGCTACAACTCCCCATACAGATGTACCAAAGTCTGCTGCCCCCCTATAGGGCAGCAGCAGTGCCGGACTTATGGGGCACCTGATGGGTCAGCTACAGCTCAGGATTGGCGTCCCTTTTAGGTGCCTGCCGCCTGACATTCTGGGGCAGTCTGTTGTAGGCGACCATCACAGCAAGGAAGTAAAATATGGCGTCCCTCCGTCCTGAGGTCTGGGCGGTATGATGGGGGGAGGGGGCGTAATCTCCCCGTCATTTGGCTTCAGTTTTGTGAATCTGCTGCTGATATTGAAGCTTTGTGCTGAGAAGTGAGGAGTGGAGGTGAGGAAGCACAGCCCCTCTCCCCGGGGACCAGCCCTGCCAGATCGGGGGCGTCTTGTGCTCGTGACATCATGGCGGAGGCCGCTGCCGCCCTGTTAGCAGTGTGAACTGTCCGCGTCCTTCCCTTTCTTGTCACCTGTGTCCAGGTTAGCTCGAGTCGCCCGAGGGCTGAAGCTTCACTGAGCTCAGGGTCGGCTCCAGTTTCTCTCCATTTTCTGCATATCCCAAAGTCTCTGCAGAGCTAAGAAGAGAGACCAGAGCAGGTTAGGAGGGGGGCGGGAGGAGGCCCGAGCAAGTTAGGAGGGGCGGGAGGGGGCCAGAGCAGGTTAGGAGGGGCGGGAGGGGCCAGAGCAGGTTAGGAAGGGGCGGGGAGGGGGCCAGAGCAGGTTAGGAGGGGGGCTAGAGCAGGTTAGGAGGGGGCCCGAGCAGGTTAGGAGGGGGGCGGGAGGGGGCCCGAGCAGGTTAGGAGGGGGCCAGAGCAGGTTAGGAGGGGGGCCAGAGCAGGTTAGGAGGGGGCCAGAGCAGGTTAGGAGGGGGGCCAGAGCAGGTTAGAAGGGGAGCGGGAGGGGCCAGAGCAGGTTAGGAGGGGGGCGGGAGGGGGCCAGAGCAGGTTAGGAAGGGGGCAGGGAGGGGGCCAGAGCAGGTTAGGAAGGGGCGGGAGGGGGCCAGAGCAGGTTAGGAGGGGGCTAGAGCAGGTTAGGAGGGGGCAGGAGGGGGGCCCGAGCAGGTTAGGAGGAGGGCGGGAGGGGGCACCGAGCAGGTTAGGAGGGAGCGGTAGAGGGGCCAACGAGCAGGTTAGGAGGGGGCCAGAGCAGGTTAGGAGAGGGGCCAGAGCAGGTTAGGAGGGGGCCAGAGCAGGTTAGGAGGGGGCCAGAGCAGGTTAGGAGGGGGGCCAGACCGGGTTAGGAGGGGGCGGGAGGGGGCCAGAGCAGGTTAGGAGGGGGCCCGAGCAGGTTAGGAAGGGGCAGAAGGGAGGCCAGAGCAGGTTAGGAGGGGGCCAGAGCGGGATAGGAAGGGGCGGGAGGGGGGCCAGAGCAGGTTAGAAGGGAGTGGTAGGGGGCCAAAGCAGGTTAGGAAGGGGCGGGAGGGGGCCAGAGCAGGTTAGGAAGGGGCGGGAGGGGGCCAGAGCAGGTTAGGAGGGGGAGGAGAGGGCCAGAGCAGGTTAGGAAGGGGCGGGAGAGAGGGCCAGAGCAGGTTAGGAGGGGGGCCAGAGCAGGTTAGAAGGGGGCAGAGCAGGTTAGGAAGGGGCGGGAGGGGGCCAGAGCAGGTTAGGAGGGGGGCGGGGAGGGGGCCAGAGCAGGTTAGGAAGGGGCGGGAGGGGGCCAGAGCAGGTTAGGAGGGGGCTAGAGCAGGTTAGGAGGGGGGCAGGAGGGGGCCCGAGCAGGTTAGGAGGGGGCGGGAGGGGGCAACCGAGCAGGTTAGGAGGGGGGCCGGGAGGGGGCGCCCGAGCAGGTTAGGAGGGGCGCGCCAGAGCAGGTTAGGAGAGGGCCAGAGCAGGTTAGGAGGGAGGCCAGAGCAGGTTAGGAGGGGGCCAGAGCAGGTTAGGAGGGGGCCAGACCGGGTTAGGAGGGGGCGGGGGAGGGGGCCAGAGCAGGTTAGGAGGGGGCAGCCCGAGCAGGTTAGGAAGGGGCAGAAGGGGGCCCAGAGCAGGTTAGGAGGGGGCCAGAGCGGGATAGGAAGGGGGCGGGAGGGGGCCAGAGCAGGTTAGAAGGGAGTGGGTAGGGGGCTCAAAGCAGGTTAGGAAGGGGCGGGAGGGGGGCCAGAGCAGGTTAGGAAGGGGCGGGAGGGGGGCCAGAGCAGGTTAGGAGGGGGAGGGAGAGGGCCAGAGCAGGTTAGGAAGGGGCGGGAGAGGGCCAGAGCAGGTTAGGAGGGGGCCAGAGCAGGTTAGAAGGGGGCCAGAGCAGGTTAGGAAGGGGCGGGAGGGGGCCAGAGCAGGTTAGGAGGGGGAGGGAGAGGGCCAGAGCAGGTTAGGAAAGGGGCGCGGGAGAGGGCCAGAGCAGGTTAGGAGGGGGCTAGAGCAGGTTAGGAGGAGGGGCAGGAGGGGGGCAACAACGAGCAGGTTAGGAGGGGGCGGGAGGGGGCACAGAGCAGGTTAGGAGGGGGAGGGAGAGGGCCAGAGCAGGTTAGGAAGGGGCGGGAGAGGGCCAGAGCAGGTTAGGAGGGGGCCCAGAGCAGGTTAGAAGGGGGCCAGAGCAGGTTAGGAAGGGGCGGGAGGGGGCCAGAGCAGGTTAGGAGGGGGAGGGAGAGGGCCAGAGCAGGTTAGGAAGGGGCGGGAGAGGGCCAGAGCAGGTTAGGAGGGGGCCAGAGCAGGTTAGAAGGGGGCCAGAGCAGGTTAGGAAGGGGCGGGAGGGGGCCAGAGCACTGCCCCTCCCCCCCCAGTAACTGAAGCTGACCAGACATTTCCATTTACTTACTGAGAGGACACCTTGGGGTGGTGCCGCTTATCGGAGGAGCAGCAGCTGTCCTTCCCCAACTCCTCCTGTCACACTCTGACTGGCAGGGGGGCCCAGGAGCGGCATTGACTTGGATTCCAGGGCACAGAGGGCCCCGGCTGCTGCAGCGCGAGAGAGGAGAAGCAAAGAAGAAGGTCATACAATCATCGTCCTCTACACAGTCACCATCATCATCTACACAGTCGTCATCATCACTAGCACCGCTATCATCATTACATTCTATAAAGTATCACAAAGGGCCCAGAGATGGTTTGGCCCTCCAGGGATTTGCATATGAGGCGCCACAGTGTGCCATGCTCCGCCCCTCCTGCACATACAGACCTTATTCTTTATCCCGGTACTTACCAGATGCTTCTTGCTCAGTCGTCACTTTACGGCGCCGTAAAATTCTTTCCAGTTCACTTTCCGTGGAAGCTGCAGCCATGGCCCCAAGTCGCTTCCTGCTGGGGGTGGAGCCTATAGTATCCTAAAGAGAGGAGAGGCACGGTCACACGTAACAGAGCACAAAGGGGGGGCGATTGTTAGAAACAGAACATCACTACTTACCAGAATCCCCCGCAACTCCTGGACGGCACTGTGAGACTTATCCACCTGGAGAGACATATAACCAGGATTATTACACAGCAGGGGCCGGACTAAACCAAGGACCGCCCCAGAGGAGCACACACAACCCAAATATTACACAGAAACTACAAACTACTGCTCCCTGTTATCAGCCATGTCAGGAGAGGAGAGGCCGACTGTAGGACAGGAGAATACAATCTATTACTATCTGTTATCAGCCATGTCAGGAGAGGAGAGGCCGACTGTAGGACAGGGGAAATACAATCTATTACTATCTGTTATCAGCCATGTCAGGAGAGGAGAGGCCGACTGTAGGACAGGGGAATACAATCTATTACTATCTGTTATCAGCCATGTCAGGAAGAGGCCCGACTGTAGAACAGGAGAATACAATCTATTACTATCTGTTATCAGCCATGTCAGGAGAGGCTGACTGTAGGACAGGAGAATACAATCTATTACTATCTGTTATCAGCCATGTCAGGAGAGGAGAGGCCGACTGTAGGACAGGAGAATACAATCTATTACTATCTGTTATCAGCCATGTCAGGAGAGGAAGAGGCCGACTGTAGGACAGGAGAATACAATCTATTACTATCTGTTATCAGCCATGTCAGGAAGAGGCCGACTGTAGGACAGGGGAATACAATCTATTACTATCTGTTATCAGCCATGTCAGGAGAGGAGAGAGGCCGACTGTAGGACAGGGGAATACAATCTATTACTATCTGTTATCAGCCATGTCAGGAGAGGAGAGGCCGACTGTAGGACAGGAGAATACAATCTATTACTATCTGGTTATCAGCCATGTCAGGAGGGGAGAGAGGCCGACTGTAGGACAGGAGAATACAATCTATTACTATCTGTTATCAGCCATGTCAGGAGAGGATGAGGCCGACTGTAGGACAGGAGAATACAATCTATTACTATCTGTTATCAGCCATGTCAGGAGAGGAGAGGCCCGACTGTAGGACAGGAGAATACAATCTATTACTATCTGTTATCAGCCATGTCAGGAGAGGAGAGGCCGACTGTAGGACAGGGGAATACAATCTATTACTATCTGTTATCAGCCATGTCAGGAGAGGAGAGAGGCCGACTGTAGGACAGGGGAATACAATCTATTACTATCTGTTATCAGCCATGGTCCAGGAGGGGAGAGGCACGACTGTAGGACAGGGGAATACAATCTATTACTATCTGTTATCAGCCATGTCAGGAGGGGAGAGGCCGACTGTAGGACAGGGGAATACAATCTATTACTATCTGTTATCAGCCATGTCAGGAGAGGAGAGGCCGACTGTAGGACAGGGGAATACAATCTATTACTATCTGTTATCAGCCATGTCAGGAGGGGAGAGGCCGACTGTAGGACAGGAGAATACAATCTATTACTATCTGTTATCAGCCATGTCAGGAGAGGAGAGGCCGACTGTAGGACAGGAGAATACAATCTATTACTATCTGTTATCAGCCATGTCAGGAGGGGAGAGGCCGACTGTAGGACAGGGGAATACAATCTATTACTATCTGTTATCAGCCATGTCAGGAGAGGAGAGGCCGACTGTAGGACAGGGGAATACAATCTATTAACTATCTGTTATCAGTCATGTCAGGAGGGGAGAGGCCGACTGTAGGACAGGGGAATACAATCTATTACTATCTGTTATCAGCCATGTCAGGAGGGGAGAGGCCGACTGTAGGACAGGAGAATACAATCTATTACTATCTGTTATCAGCCATGTCAGGAGAGGAAGAGGCCGACTGTAGGACAGGAGAATACAATCTATTACTATCTGTTATCAGCCATGTCAGAGAGAGGCCGACTGGTAGGACAGGGGAATACAATCTATTACTATCTGTTATCAGCCATGTCAGGAGAGGAGAGAGGCGACTGTAGGACAGGAGAATACAATCTATTACTATCTGTTATCAGCCATGTCAGGAGAGGCCGACTGTAGGACAGAAAATACAATCTATTACTATCTGTTATCAGCCATGTCAGGAGAGGAGAGACCGACTGTAGGACAGGAGAATACAATCTATTACTAATCTGTTATCAGCCATGTCAGGAGGGGAGAGGCCGACTGTAGGACAGGGGAATACAATCTATTAACTATCTGTTATCAGCCATGTCAGGAGGGGAGAGGCCGACTGTAGGACAGGGGAATACAATCTATTACTATCTGTTAATGTAGGACAGGGGAATACAATCTATCACTATCTGTTATCAGCCATGTCAGGAGAGGAGAGGCCGACTGTAGGACAGGGGAATACAATCTATTACTATCTGATATCAGCCATGTCAGGAGAGGAGAGGCCGACTGTAGGACAGGGGAATACAATCTATTACTATCTGTTATCAGCCATGTCAGGAGAGGAGAGGCCGACTGTAGGACAGGAGAATACAATCTATTACTATCTGTTATCAGCCATGTCAGGAGAGGAGAGGCCGACTGTAGGACAGGAGAATACAATCTATTACTATCTGGTATCAGCCATGTCAGGAGAGGAGAGGCCGACTGTAGGACAGGAGAATACAATCTATTACTATCTGTTATCAGCCATGTCAGGAGAGGAGAGGCCGACTGTAGGACAGGGGAATACAATCTATTACTATCTGTTATCAGCCATGTCAGGAGAGGAGAGGCCGACTGTAGGACAGGAGAATACAATCTATTACTATCTGTTATCAGCCATGTCAGGAGAGGAGAGGCCGACTGTAGGACAGGAGAATACGATCTATTACTATCTGTTATCAGCCATGTCAGGAGAGGAGAGGCCGACTGTAGGACAGGGGAATACAATCTATTACTATCTGTTATCAGCCATGTCAGGAGAGGAGAGGCCGACTGTAGGACAGGAGAATACAATCTATTACTATCTGTTATCAGCCATGTCAGGAGAGGCCGACTGTAGGACAGGGGAATACAATCTATTACTATCTGTTATCAGCCATGTCAGGAGAGGAGAGGCCGACTGTAGGACAGGAGAATACAATCTATTACTATCTGTTATCAGCCATGTCAGGAGAGGCCGACTGTAGGACAGGGGAATACAATCTATTACTATCTGTTATCAGCCATGTCAGGAGAGGAGAGGCCGACTGTAGGACAGGGGAATACAATCTATTACTATCTGTTATCAGCCATGTCAGGAGAGGAGAGGCCGACTGTAGGACAGGGGAATACAATCTATTACTATCTGTTATCAGCCATGTCAGGAGAGGCGAGGCCGACTGTAGGACAGGGGAATACAATCTATTACTATCTGTTATCAGCCATGTCAGGAGGGGAGAGGCCGACTGTAGGACAGGGGAATACAATCTATTACTATCTGTTATCAGCCATGTCAGGAGAGGAGAGGCCGACTGTAGGACAGGGGAATACAATCTATTACTATCTGTTATCAGCCATGTCAGGAGAGGAGAGGCCGACTGTAGGACAGGGGAATACAATCTATTACTATCTGTTATCAGCCATGTCAGGAGAGGAGAGGCCGACTGTAGGACAGGAGAATACAATCTATTACTATCTGTTATCAGCCATGTCAGGAGGGGAGAGGCCGACTGTAGGACAGGGGAATACAATCTATTACTATCTGTTATCAGCCATGTCAGGAGAGGAGAGGCCGACTGTAGGACAGGGGAATACAATCTATTACTATCTGATATCAGCCATGTCAGGAGAGGAGAGGCCGACTGTAGGACAGGGGAATACAATCTATTACTATCTGTTATCAGCCATGTCAGGAGAGGAGAGGCCGACTGTAGGACAGGAGAATACAATCTATTACTATCTGTTATCAGCCATGTCAGGAGGGGAGAGGCCGACTGTAGGACAGGGGAATACAATCTATTACTATCTGTTATCAGCCATGTCAGGAGAGGAGAGGCCGACTGTAGGACAGGGGAATACAATCTATTACTATCTGTTATCAGCCATGTCAGGAGAGGAGAGGCCGACTGTAGGACAGGGGAATACAATCTATTACTATCTGTTATCAGCCATGTCAGGAGAGGAGAGGCCGACTGTAGGACAGGAGAATACAATCTATTACTATCTGTTATCAGCCATGTCAGGAGAGGCCGACTGTAGGACAGGAGAATACAATCTATTACTATCTGTTATCAGCCATGTCAGGAGGGGAGAGGCCGACTGTAGGACAGGAGAATACAATCTATTACTATCTGTTATCAGCCATGTCAGGAGAGGAGAGGCCGACTGTAGGACAGGGGAATACAATCTATTACTATCTATTATCAGCCATGTCAGGAGAGGAGAGGCCGACTGTAGGACGGGAATACAATCTATTACTATCGGTTTTGTGATGGTTTTGGCGCTGTAGTGCCCATTCATGGTGCTCTTATCTGTGAGTGCAGGGGGCGCTGTAGATGGGGGTGGGGTTGTATATATTCACTCAGCAGTGTATGGAGCTTGTCATGAACCTGGGAAATGACAGAATGCGCGACACCTTGTGATATAAAGGAGCCGGCGTCTATTGTTTGCACACAATGGCGGCACTCCGCACTCCCCTCTTCCTCCTCCCGTCTTCCACTTGAGCCCATTTATAGTAAATTACATCTTTATTAACGACTCAAGGACGGGTTTCCCATTTATTTGACAAATGTGCAAATGTTGATCGCACCGCGGCAGATAATGGTAAGTGAAGGAAAAGAGCGGCAGAGTCTATGAGGCGACGAATATTCTGGACATGGAGGCCGTGAGACAAGATGGATGGAAGGAGGAAAAAAAAAAAAAAAAGATGAGAATGCGGAGGGGAGGAGCTAACCACAGATGATGTCATCACCGCATGCTACACATTGACATCACTGCAGGCATGCACTAGGCTTACTGTTGCTTCTTCCAAAATTGCAGTAGGGGGCGTCGGGTTGTTCACTGGGGGGACCACTGGGGGCCCCAGCTCTGGAGGAGCCACCTGGTCATATAAAGTGGAGTAACGCTTTACACATCTGATACCGTACACAGCATACACATCATGTCTTATACTCCAGTCACATCCAGAGCTGCAGACACAATAGTGCCATTATATCACGTCGCATACTCCAGTCACATCCAGAGCTGACAGGTATATAACAGGAGACCTGAGACTGCAGCTTTGGATGTGGCCGGAGTATGTGCCTAAGGTTGGATGTCACAGTCTGCAGCACAGTCCATCAGTGACCTCTCACCTGAGGCTTCGCTCGCACCGTCTGCTGCACCGGCCGCAGGTGGACGCCTTTCTTGATACGGTCCATCATCTCCTCCACCGCCTGCCGCTTCAGGTCCCCCACATTCCCTGCTGGAGAGAAGGACTGGCAGATCAGGGCCCCCCAAATGTCTCAGCAGGAGCCCCTAAAGATCCTCCCACAATCCTCTGCTCAATCTGAGCCTCCTGCCTCAAACACAATGCTAGAGGTTCAGTGAAGACTGACACATAGGGAGAGCAGTAGGAAGGGAGGGAGGGAAGGGGTGCCGAAAGGCGGACACACGAGCAGGGCCCCCCAAAAGCAGGACCATCCCCCAGTGATCTCTAATCCTGCTCTGCGGCCCTTCCCCCAGTGATCTCTAATCCCCGCTCTGCAGCCCCTCCCCCAGTGATCTCTAATCCCCGCTCTGCAGCTCCTCCCCCAGTGATCTCTAATCCTGCTCTGCGGCCCTTCCCCCAGTGATCTCTAATCCCCGCTCTGCAGCCCCTCCCCCAGTGATCTCTAATCCCCGCTCTGCAGCTCCTCCCCCAGTGATCTCTAATCCTGCTCTGCGGCCCTTCCCCCAGTGATCTCTAATCTCCGCTCTGCAGCCCCTCCACCAGTGATCTCTAATCCGGCTCTGCGGCCCCTCCCCCAGTGATCTCTAATCTCCGCTCTGTGGCCCCTCCCCCAGTGATCTCTAATCCCCGCTCTGCAGCCCCTCCCCAGTGATCTCTAATCCCTGCTCTGCGGCCCCTCCCCCAGTGATCTCTAATCTCCGCTCTGTGGCCCCTCCCCCAGTGTTCTCTAATCCCTGCTCTGCGGCCCCTCCCCCAGTGATCTCTAATCCTGCTCTGCGGCCCCTCCCCCAGTGATCTCTAATCTCCGCTCTGCGGCCCCTCCCCCAGTGATCTCTAATCTCCGCTCTGTGGCCCCTCCCCCAGTGATCTCTATTCCCTGCTCTGTGGCCCCTCCCCCAGTGATCTCTAATCCCTGCTCTGCGGCCCCTCCCCCAGTGATCTCTAATCTCCGCTCTGTGGCCCCTCCCCCAGTGATCTCTATTCCCTGCTCTGTGGCCCCTCCCCCAGTGATCTCTATTCCCTGCTCTGTGGCCCTCCCCCAGTGATCTCTAATCTCCGCTCTGCAGCCCCTCCCCCAGTGATCTCTAATCTCCGCTCTGCAGCCCCTCCCCCAGTGATCTCTAATCTCCGCTCTGCAGCCCCTCCCCAGTGATCTCTAATCCTGCTCTGCGGCCCCTCCCTCATTGTTCTGTAATCCCCGCTCTGTGGCCCCTTTAAGCGCGGCGCTCTCCTGCGGGGCCCCGGTTTCGGAGCTGACAGCCGCTTAACCCTCAATTAACTTATTAATACAAAGGGAAACGGAGTTTGAGATTTGCGGCCTTACATTGTGAATGACTCGGAGCTGTCGGTGGCGGCCGCGGGGGGGGGGGGGCGGGGGGAGAGGCTGCCAGTGGGGGGCGGGGGGGGGGGGGGGGTGTGCGAGGCTGCCAGTGTGGGGGGCGAGGCTGCCAGTGTGGGGGGGGGGGGGCGAGGCTGCCAGTGGGGGGGGGGGGGCACTTAATTCTCCACTTTACAGAACAAGATGCTTATTATTAAGAGGCAGAAATTACCCGTCGTGTTAACTGAGGACAAAGGGGGAGAAAGGACAACAGCCCCCAATATTACCGGGTGGGGTGGGGGGTCTTACCGCTGTCCGCTTGGGGGGCGCTCTCTGGCTTCACCACGGCGACCGTCACTGAGGGCTTCTTCCGGATAATAGACATCAGGGACCTGCGGAGGACACATGACAGCTATAAGGGGGGGAGGGGGGGGCACATGACAGCTATAAGGGGGGGGAGGGGGGGCACATGACAGCTATAAGGGGGGGAGGGGGGGCACATGACAGCTATAAGGGGGGGAGGGGGGGCACATGACAGCTATAAGGGGGGGGGAGGGGGGGCACATGACAGCTATAAGGGGGGGAGGGGGGGCACATGACAGCTATAAGGGGGGGAGGGGGGGCACATGACAGCTGTAAGGGGGGGAGGGGGGGGCACATGACAGCTATAAGGGGGGGAGGGGGGGCACATGACAGCTATAAGGGGTGGGAGGGGGGACACACGCACATGACAGCTGTACGGGGGGGGGGGACACACACATGACAGCTGTACGGGGGGGACACACGTGACAGCTGTACGGGGGGGGGGGACACACGTGACAGCTGTAAGGGGAGGGGGGGGGTACACACGTGACAGCTGTACGGGGGGGGGGACACACACGTGACAGCTGTACGGGGGGGGACACACACGTGACAGCTGTACGGGGGGGGGGACGGACACATGACAGCTGTACGGGGGGGGGGGGGGACACACACAGGGGGAGGGAGCAGCTGTTCAGACTGTACATCTTACCGGATGGGGTTTGGTGGTGGCGGCGGCAGAGGGGGTGGCGGCGGTGGTGGAGGAGGGGGCGGTACCGCTTTCTCCGCCTGTTGTAGCCTCTTCTGGAGTTCTTCCACTAGAGACAGAAAAAAAGACATGAAATAAGACAAGATGGAGGAGGGGCTGAGGTAAGCCAGAGGGCGGTATAGTAACCAAGGGAGGAGCCAAGCCAGAGGGCGGTATAGTAACCAAGGGAGGAGCCAAGCCAGAGGGCGGTATAGTAACCAAGGGAGGAGCCAAGCCAGAGGGCGGTATAGTAACCAAGGGAGGAGCCAAGCCAGAGGGCGGTATAGCAACCAAGGGAGGAGCCAAGCCAGAGGGCGGTATAGTAACCAAGGGAGGAGCCAAGCCAGAG
Organism: Leptodactylus fuscus; assembly: GCF_031893055.1. Lineage (NCBI taxonomy): Eukaryota > Metazoa > Chordata > Amphibia > Anura > Leptodactylidae > Leptodactylus > Leptodactylus fuscus. The sequence goes on along the minus strand of NC_134274.1, from coordinate 1,132,809 downwards.
GGCGGTATAGTAACCAAGGGAGGAGCCAAGCCAGAGGGCGGATGCAAGCGGTTGTGCAACAAGAAGACTAAGGTTGGTGTACGGAACTTCATGGCAGCTCGGCCCGGACTGGTCACGTGTCAGACATCACTGATCGCACCCACAGACTGATTAGCGGAGGAGACGCTGCAATTAAACAGTGACCACGCCCTGCCGAGTGTAACCCCGCCCCTCTGAGTGTAACCCCACCCTGATGAATGTAACCCCGCCCCCTCTGACAGTGACCCTGCCCCGCCGAGTGACCCCGCAGTGCCCAAGCTTTATATTACCGGGTTTTCAGGAGAGCATCATGGCCGCCACCGTGTTCTCAGGTCAGACTATACCTGACTGCACGATTGGGGAGGGGCACAGTGTATACACAAGGGGTGCGGGCACAGTCCTGAGGGGCACAGCGTATACAGAAGGGGTGCGGGCACAGTCCTGAGGGGCTCAGCGTATACACAAGGGGTGCGGGCACAGTCCTGAGGGGCTCAGCGTATACAGAAGGGGTGCGGGCACAGTCCTGAGGGGCTCAGCGTATACAGAAGGGGTGCGGGCACAGTCCTGAGGGGCACAGCGTATACACAAGGGGTGCGGGCACAGTCCTGAGGGGCACAGCGTATACACAAGGGGTGCGGGCACAGTCCTGAGGGGCACAGCGTATACACAAGGGGTGCGGGCACAGTCCTGAGGGGCACAGCGTATACACAAGGGGTGCGGGCACAGTCCTGAGGGGCTCAGCGTATACAGAAGGGGTGCGGGCACAGTCCTGAGGGGCTCAGCGTATACTCAAGGGGTGCGGGCACAGTCCTGAGGGGCTCAGCGTATACAGAAGGGGTGCGGGCACAGTCCTGAGGGGCTCAGCGTATACAGAAGGGGTGCGGGCACAGTCCTGAGGGGCTCAGCGTATACACAAGGGGTGCGGGCACAGCGTATACACAAGGGGTGCGGGCACAGTCCTGAGGGGCTCAGCGTATACAGAAGGGGTGCGGGTACAGTCCTGAGGGGCACAGCGTACACAGAAGGGGTGCGGGCACAGCGTATACAGAAGGGGTGCGGGCACAGTCCTGAGGGGCTCAGCGTATACTCAAGGGGTGCGGGCACAGTCCTGAGGGGCTCAGCGTATACTCAAGGGGTGCGGGCACAGTCCTGAGGGGCTCAGCGTATACAGAAGGGGTGCGGGCACAGTCCTGAGGGGCTCAGCGTATACACAAGGGGTGCGGGCACAGTCCTGAGGGGCTCAGCGTATACACAAGGGGTGCGGGCACAGCGTATACACAAGGGGTGCGGGCACAGCGTATACAGAAGGGGTGCGGGTACAGTCCTGAGGGGCTCAGTGTATACACAAGGGGTGCGGGCACAGCGTATACACAAGGGGTGCGGGCACAGTCCTGAGGGGCTCAGCGTATACAGAAGGGGTGCGGGCACAGTCCTGAGGGGCTCAGCGTATACAGAAGGGGTGCGGGTACAGTCCTGAGGGGCACAGCGTACACAGAAGGGGTGCGGGCACAGCGTATACACAAGAGGTGCGGGCACAGTCCTGAGGGGCTCAGCGTATACAGAAGGGATGCGGGCACAGTCCTGAGGGGCTCAGCGTATACAGAAGGGGTGCGGGTACAGTCCTGAGGGGCTCAGCGTATACTCAAGGGGTGCGGGCACAGTCCTGAGGGGCACAGCGTATACAGAAGGGGTGCGGGCACAGTCCTGAGGGGCACAGCGTATACACAAGGGGTGCGGGCACAGTCCTGAGGGGCACAGCGTATACACAAGGGGTGCGGGCACAGTCCTGAGGGGCACAGCGTATACAGAAGGGGTGCGGGCACAGCGTATACACAAGGGGTGCGGGCACAGTCCTGAGGGGCTCAGCGTATACAGAAGGGGTGCGGGCACAGTCCTGAGGGGCTCAGCGTACACACAAGGGGTGCGGGCACAGTCCTGAGGGGCTCAGCGTACACACAAGGGGTGCGGGCACAGTCCTGAGGGGCTCAGCGTATACACAAGGGGTGCGGGCACAGCGTATACAGAAGGGGTGCGGGCACAGTCCTGAGGGGCTCAGCGTATACAGAAGGGGTGCGGGCACAGCGTATACAGAAGGGATGCGGGCACAGTCCTGAGGGGCTCAGCGTATACAGAAGGGGTGCGGGCACAGCGTATACACAAGGGGTGCGGGCACAGTCCTGAGGGGCTCCGCGTATACAGAAGGGGTGCGGGTACAGTCCTGAGGGGCACAGCGTACACAGAAGGGGTGCGGGCACAGCGTATACACAAGGGGTGCGGGCACAGTCCTGAGGGGCTCAGCGTATACAGAAGGGGTGCGGGCACAGTCCTGAGGGGCTCAGCGTATACAGAAGGGGTGCGGGTACAGTCCTGAGGGGCTCAGCGTATACAGAAGGGGTGCGGGCACAGCGTATACAGAAGGGGTGCGGGCACAGTCCTGAGGGGCACAGCGTACACAGAAGGGGTGCGGGCACAGTCCTGAGGGGCTCAGCGTATACAGAAGGGGTGCGGGTACAGTCCTGAGGGGCTCAGCGTATACAGAAGGGGTGCGGGCACAGTCCTGAGGGGCACAGCGTACACAGAAGGGGTGCGGGCACAGTCCTGAGGGGCTCAGCGTATACAGAAGGGGTGCGGGCACAGTCCTGAGGGGCTCAGCATATACAGAAGGGGTGCGGGCACAGCGCATACAGAAGGGGTGCGGGCACAGTCCTGAGGGGCACAGCGTACACAGAAGGGGTGTGGGCACAGTCCTGAGGGGCTCAGCGTATACACAAGGGGTGCGGGCACAGTCCTGAGGGGCTCAGCGTATACAGAAGGGGTGCGGGCACAGTCCTGAGGGGCACAGCGTATACACAAGGGGTGCGGGCACAGTCCTGAGGGGCTCAGCGTATACACAAGGGGTGCGGGCACAGTCCTGAGGGGCTCAGCGTATACAGAAGGGGTGCGGGCACAGTCCTGAGGGGCACAGCGTATACACAAGGGGTGCGGGCACAGTCCTGAGGGGCTCAGCGTATACACAAGGGGTGCGGGCACAGTCCTGAGGGGCTCAGTGTATACACAAGGGGTGCGGGCACAGTCCTGAGGGGCACAGCGTATACACAAGGGGTGCGGGCACAGTCCTGAGGGGCACAGCGTATACACAAGGGGTGCGGGCACAGCGTATACACAAGGGGTGCGGGCACAGTCCTGAGGGGCACAGCGTATACACAAGGGGTGCGGGCACAGTCCTGAGGGGCACAGCGTATACACAAGGGGTGCGGGCACAGTCCTGAGGGGCTCAGTGTATACACAAGGGGTGCGGGCACAGTCCTGTGGGGCACAGTGTATACACAAGGGGTGCGGGCACAGTCCTGAGGGGCACAGCGTATACACAAGGGGTGCGGGCACAGTCCTGAGGGGCTCAGCGTATACACAAGGGGTGCGGGCACAGTCCTGAGGGGCACAGCGTATACACAAGGGGTGCGGGCACAGTCCTGAGGGGCACAGCGTATACACAAGGGGTGCGGGCACAGTCCTGAGGGGCACAGCGTATACACAAGGGGTGCGGGCACAGTCCTGAGGGGCACAGCGTATACACAAGGGGTGCGGGCACAGTCCTGAGGGGCACAGCGTATACACAAGGGGTGCGGGCACAGTCCTGAGGGGCACAGCGTATACACAAGGGGTGTGGGCACAGTCCTGAGGGGCACAGCGTATACACAAGGGGTGCGGGCACAGAGTATACACAAGGGGTGCGGGCACAGTCCTGAGGGGCACAGCGTATACACAAGGGGTGCGGGCACAGTCCTGAGGGGCTCAGTGTATACACAAGGGGTGCGGGCACAGTCCTGAGGGGCTCAGCGTATACACAAGGGGTGCGGGCACAGTCCTGAGGGGCACAGCGTATACACAAGGGGTGCGGGCACAGTCCTGAGGGGCACAGCGTATACACAAGGGGTGCGGGCACAGTCCTGAGGGGCACAGCGTATACACAAGGGGTGCGGGCACAGTCCTGAGGGGCACAGCGTATACACAAGGGGTGCGGGCACAGTCCTGAGGGGCTCAGCGTATACACAAGGGGTGCGGGCACAGTCCTGAGGGGCACAGCGTATACACAAGGGGTGCGGGCACAGTCCTGAGGGGCTCAGCGTATACAGAAGGGGTGCGGGTACAGTCCTGAGGGGCACAGCGTACACAGAAGGGGTGCGGGCACAGCGTATACACAAGGGGTGCGGGCACAGTCCTGAGGGGCTCAGCGTATACAGAAGGGGTGCGGGTACAGTCCTGAGGGGCTCAGCGTATACAGAAGGGGTGCGGGCACAGCGCATACAGAAGGGGTGCGGGCACAGCGCATACAGAAGGGGTGCGGGCACAGTCCTGAGGGGCACAGCGTACACAGAAGGGGTGCGGGCACAGTCCTGAGGGGCTCAGCGTATACAGAAGGGGTGCGGGTACAGTCCTGAGGGGCTCAGCGTATACAGAAGGGGTGCGGGCACAGTCCTGAGGGGCTCAGCGTATACAGAAGGGGTGCGGGCACAGCGCATACAGAAGGGGTGCGGGCACAGCGCATACAGAAGGGGTGCGGGCACAGTCCTGAGGGGCACAGCGTACACAGAAGGGGTGCGGGCACAGTCCTGAGGGGCTCAGCGTATACAGAAGGGGTGCGGGTACAGTCCTGAGGGGCACAGCGTACACAGAAGGGGTGCGGGCACAGTCCTGAGGGGCTCAGCGTATACAGAAGGGGTGCGGGCACAGTCCTGAGGGGCTCAGCGTATACAGAAGGGGTGCGGGCACAGTCCTGAGGGGCTCAGCGTATACAGAAGGGGTGCGGGCACAGTCCTGAGGGGCTCAGCGTATACACAAGGGGTGCGGGCACAGTCCTGAGGGGCTCAGCGTATACAGAAGGGGTGCGGGCACAGTCCTGAGGGGCACAGCGTATACACAAGGGGTGCGGGCACAGTCCTGAGGGGCTCAGTGTATACACAAGGGGTGCGGGCACAGTCCTGAGGGGCACAGCGTATACACAAGGGGTGCGGGCACAGTCCTGAGGGGCACAGCGTATACACAAGGGGTGCGGGCACAGTCCTGAGGGGCTCAGCGTATACACAAGGGGTGCGGGCACAGTCCTGAGGGGCACAGCGTATACACAAGGGGTGCGGGCACAGTCCTGAGGGGCACAGCGTATACACAAGGGGTGCGGGCACAGTCCTGAGGGGCACAGCGTATACACAAGGGGTGCGGGCACAGTCCTGAGGGGCTCAGCGTATACACAAGGGGTGCGGGCACAGTCTCATACCGGAGTGTTTCAGGTCCTTGGCCGTGCACTCCGCGCTCTCCAGTCGCCCCTCCAGATCCTTCTTCTCGTCTTCCAGGATCTCCAGATGTTTCTTCAGGCTCTGAATTTCCTTCCGAAGTTTCATCTCTTGTAGCTCATCCTGCAGCTCCTTTACCTGTAAGAAACTCATCTGTGACTCCTGACATCCTCTGTGCTGCTGTGACCCTGCTCCTCCCACTATGTAACTCTCACCCTGTGACCTCCTATAAGATCAGCACACTCCTCTCCTGACATACTCTGTGCTGCTGTGAATGCGCTGGTTACCTGCAGCTGATGCCGGATCTCCGCCTCTTCCAGTAAATGCGTTAGTCTGGCGTTCTCATCCAGGGCTTTCAGCAGCTGCTGGTCGGGAGCGATGCTCTGCAGCAGGAGGCAGCTCTGTCTCTTTAGTTTATTCTGCTCAATATACATCTGCAGAACATCAGGATGACATCACATCAACCAATGAAAGAGCACCAACCCCGCCCACCTGTACACCCCCCCCACACCTGTACCCCCTCCCCCCCTCCAAATACAGCACAGACCTTTCCTGCCCTAGTGCCCCGGAACATGTATGCTGTATATACCAGTCACTGACAGCCAGCAGAGGTCTGAGAGCGGTGCTGCAGGAGAGAGGTGTGTACAGTGTGGTAGCCCCCTGCGTGCCTCTGTACCCACCAAGTGTCCCCTCCACACCCGCTCTGTACCCACTCCCTGCAGCCGCTCTGTACCCACCCCCTGCACCCGCTCTGTACCCACCCCCTGCACCCGATCTGTACCCATCCCCTGCACCCGCTCTGTACCCACCCCCTGCACCCGCTCTGTACTCACCCCCTGCACCCGCTCTGTACCCACCCCCTGCACCCGATCTGTACCCACCCCCTGCACCCGCTCTGTACCCACCCCCTGCACCCGCTCTGTACTCACCCCCTGCACCCGCTCTGTACCCACCCCCTGCACCCGCTCTGTACCCACCCCCTGCACCCGATCTATACCCACCCCCTGCACCCGCTCTGTACTCACCCCCTGCACCCGCTCTGTACCCACCCCCTGCACCCGATCTATACCCACCCCCTGCACCCGATCTATACCCACCCCCTGCACCCGCTTTATACCCACCCCTTACACCCGCTCTGTACTCACCCCTTACACCCGCTCTGTACTCACCCCTTACACCCGCTCTGTACCCACCCCCTGCACCCGCTCTGTACTCACCCCTTACACCCGCTCTGTACCCACCCCCTGCACCCGATCTGTACCCACCCCCTGCACCTGCTCTATACCCACCCCCTGCACCTGCTCTATACCCACCCCTTACACCCGCTCTGTACTCACCCCTTACACCCCCTCTGTACTCACCCCCTGCACCCGCTCTATACCCACCCCTTACACCCACTCTGTACTCACCCCCTGCACCCGCTCTGTACCCACCCCCTGCACCCGCTCTGTACTCACCCCTTACACCCGCTCTGTACCCACCCCCTGCACCCGCTCTGTACCCACCCCTTACACCCGCTCTATACCCACCCCTTACACCCGCTCTGTACTCACCCCTTACACCCGCTCTGTACTCACCCCCTGCACCCCCTCTGTACTCACCCCCTGCACCCGCTCTATACCCACCCCTTACACCCGCTCTGTACCCACCCCCTGCACCCGCTCTGTACCCACCCCCTGCACCCGCTCTATACCCACCCCTTACACCCGCTCTGTACTCACCCCTTACACCCGCTCTGTACCCACCTCCTGCACCCGCTCTGTACCCACCCCCTGCACCCGCTCTATACCCACCCCTTACACCCGCTCTGTACTCACCCCTTACACCCGCTCTGTACCCACCTCCTGCACCCGCTCTGTACCCACCCCCTGCACCCGCTCTGTACCCACCCCCTGAACCCGCTCTGTACCCACCCCTTACACCCGCTCTGTACCCACCCCCTGCACCCGCTTTATACCCACCCCTTACACCCGCTCTGTACTCACCCCTTACACCCGTTCTGTACTCACCCCTTACACCCGCTCTGTACTCACCCCCTGCACCCCCTCTGTACTCACCCCCTGCACCCGCTCTATACCCACCCCTTACACCCACTCTGTACTCACCCCCTGCACCCGCTCTGTACCCACCCCCTGCACCCGCTCTGTACTCACCTCCTGCACCCGCTCTATACCCACCCCTTACACCCGCTCTGTACTCACCCCTTACACCCGCTCTGTACCCACCTCCTGCACCTGCTCTATACCCACCCCTTACACCCGCTCTGTACCCACCCCCTGCACCCGCTCTGTACCCACCCCCTGCACCCGCTCTGTACCCACCCCCTGCACCCGCTCTGTACCCACCCCCTGCACCCGCTCTGTACCCACCCCTTACACCCGCTCTGTACCCACCTCCTGCACCCGCTCTGTACCCACCCCTTACACCTGCTCTGTACCCACCCCTTACACCCGCTCTGTACCCACCTCCTGCACCTGCTCTATACCCACCCCTTACACCCGCTCTGTACCCACCCCCTGCACCTGCTCTATACCCACCCCTTACACCCGCTCTGTACCCACCTCCTGCACCCACTCTGTACCCACCCCCTGCAGCCGCTCTGTACTCACCCCTTACACCCGCTCTGTACCCACCCCTTACACCCGCTCTGTACCCACCCCTTACACCCGCTCTGTACCCACCTCCTGCACCCGCTCTATACCCACCTCCTGTGCCAGAGACTCTGCTTTTACTCGGAGATCTTTCTCCATCTCTAAATCGCTCTGCAGTTCTTCATATTCTTCTACAGCCAAGACTGAAACTAAAAGGGAGACAAAAGTGATCAACAGCAGCAGCAGCAGGGCCCCGGGCCCTCAGAGAGCAGGCACCAACATAATACTACTACATGGACAGCGGAGGGCGCCACTACAAGATCTACAGGAGGAATAGTGGTAGTATATACAATAATGTGACTGTATATAATGTGTATTATTCGCCTGCTTCGTGGACTTTAAGAAGGCGTTTGATTCAGTATGGCACCCAGGCCTACTCCTAAAACTCCTAGAGAGTGGAATAGGAGGAAGAACGTACGACGTCATCAAGAGCTCCTACACCGGAAACCAGTGCAGTGTGAAGGTGAATGGGAAAAGGACCGCATACTTCCAACAGGCCCGAGGGGTCAGACAAGGCTGTAGCCTGAGCCCAACGCTCTTCAACATCTATATCAATGAACTGGCTACAGCCCTGGAGGCCTCACCAACCCCAGGCCTCACCCTGAACAATCGAGAGGTGAAGTTCCTGCTATACGCCGATGACCTCCTACTCCTGGCCCCCACCGAGAAAGACCTCCAAGAAAGCCTGTCAGTGCTGGAAAAATTCAGCACCACATGGGCCCTACCCATCAACCAGAAGAAGACCAAAGTCATGGTATTCCAGAAGAAGGGCCACAATAAAGCCTCCACCACCTCACAATTCACACTGAACGGCTCCACACTGGAGAAAACCAACAGCTACACCTACCTGGGGCTGGAGCTCAGCCAATCAGGAAGCTTCAAAGCAGCAATAGAAACCCTGAAAGCAAAAGCCTGCAGAACCTTCTACGCCATCAGAAGACAACTGTACCACCTCAAACCACCGGTGAGGGTCTGGCTGAAGATATTTGACGCTGTCATCTCCCCGATCCTTCTCTATGGCAGTGAGGTTTGGGGCCCAGCCACCTACCCAGACCAGTCAAGGTGGGATTCCAGCCCAACAGAGAACTTCCACCTGGAGTTCTGCAAATACCTGCTCCATGTCCATCGCAACACCACCAACATGGCCTGCAGGGCAGAGCTAGGCAGACTCCCCCTATGGCTCACCATACAGAAGAGGGCGCTATCATTCTGGACTCACATACAGGGCAGCAGTCCTGACTCTTACCACCACCAAGCCTGGCTGAGCCACAGAGCCCCGAGAAAAACTGATACCACCCAACCAAGCATCAGCCATCTGCCAAGCCAAAACCCCCAACATGCCCCGAACAAGGCTCAAATAAAAGGAGTCATTGAGAGAGACAGAGAGCGGTACATGGAGGAATGGAGGAGCGCAATAAATAACTCCAAGAAACTCACCAATGTGTACCAATCCCTACAAAGGGACTACACCATGGCCACCTACCTGGAGAGAATACGCCACCCCAAGCACAGACAGACCCTGAGCCGGTACAGACTGAGCGCCCACAACCTAGAGATAGAGACGGGGCGATACAGGCAGACGTACAAGCCACGGGAGAAGAGACTGTGCCAGCACTGTGACCAGGGGGCCCTAGAAGACCAGACCCACTTCCTGCTACACTGCACCAAATACTCAGCTATGAGGGCCGTCTACTACCAAAGACTCTCTGCCCACATCCCAGACTGGGAGAAGAGGAAACTCTACATCCTACTGGGAGAAGAAGAGGCCACTGTGGAGATCGCTGCCCAATACGTGTCCAGCTGTCACCAAACCAGAGGAAGATGAGACCATAGACTGTTATATTTATCCCAATACACCCGCCCCACCCACCCCCACCCACCCCCACCTCCCCATATAGCGGTCACCAAACCAGAGGAAGATGAGACTCCACGGACTGTTATATTTATCCCAATACACCCGCCCCACCCCCACCTCCCCATATAGCGGTCACCAAACCAGAGGAAGATGAGACTCCATGGACTGTTATATTTATCCCAATACACCCGCCCCACCCCCACATATAGCTGTCACCAACTAAGGAAGATGAGACTCCACGGACTGTTATATTTATCCCAATACACCCGCCCCACCCCACCTCCCCATATAGCGGTCACCAACGAAGAGGAAGATGAGACTCCATGGACTGTTATATTTATCCCAATACACCTGCCCCACCCCCGCCTCCCCATATAGCAGCCACCAACGAAGAGGAAGATGAGACTCCACGGACTGTTATATTTATCCCAATACACCCGCCCCACCCCCGCCTCCCCATATAGCAGTCACCAACGAAGAGGAAGATGAGACTCCACGGACTGTTATACCCCAAATCAGCCACATCCCCCCCCCACCCTCTCCCCCTCGACTCCAACCCCCCCCCTCTTTACTAGCTTTGGCAATGCCAAATCTCCATTCAGACATGCCAATAAAGCTATATAGTATATAATCCTGATGTGTGTATATTTTGGAGGGGCCGGAGCAGAGATGGGGGGGCTACATTACTGCTGCGTTCATATATGTTATATATATGTTATAGGTGGTGATGCAGTGGCGCCCCCACCCCCGGAGCTGGTAATGAGAGGTGGTGCGGTTTAGATTAAACGCTACAATTAGCCTAAGTTTCTAATCCCATTAAGCGATGAACGACTCCAGGGTCCTGGTGCACACAGACCGCCCCCACCGCCCTCGCCGCCGCTCTGACATGGTGATTATAATCAGAGCGCGGCTCACTGCCAGACACAACTTCACATTCGCCTCCGGCTTTTCAATGGACCTTAATTACTAATCAAAGGAGAAGCAATTAAGAAAAGCAGTGACTCCCAGATCTGTCAGCAAACAAGTTCGGAGAGGGGGGGGGGAGGCAAAAGCACAGGCCCCGTGGCTCTGACAGCTGAGGGTTTGGTACAGTCTATGGGGCAGGTGTCATCATGGCTGTGCATCCTGTCGCCTTACACCCGGTGTACACATGGTTTCTGTCAGTGTTAGGGCAGGTGGGCGGGCAGGTAGGTGGGTAGGCAGGCGGGCGGGCAGGCAGGCGGGCGGGCAGCTCACCTCGGTTGTATTTCTCCAGCAGTCTCCGTTGCTCACGTGACTCTTTACTCAGCGACACGTTTTCTTTCTTTGTGACATTTACCTGCAAACAAAAGAATCAAAATGTGGAAAAAAGATGAAGAGGAGGAGGAAGAGGGGCCACAGCGGCTGTATACAGGGGCCCGAGCTATATACACACTATACTATAACCCACCTCCTCCATCAGGTCCACCAGTCTGGAGCGCAGATCGTCCAATTCCATCGACAGCCTCGACTTCTCCTCCTGCACAGAAAGGAGTCGCTGCTGGAGATCTGGTAGAAGGAAGGAGAGGATGAGACAACAGGCCAAGGTCGCAGGTCACGGGTCACAGGTCACAGCATCACATATATATTATATATATATATATATAAAACAATCCGGTCTGTCAGCAACTTGTATGGATGGAGAATGTAATGTTATTGGAATAAGCAGTGTTTTCTCCACTAAAAGGCCATTTTCCATCCATATAAGCGGCTGACAGACCGGACTGTTTATTGCCTGGAGAGGGGTCTCTGCTGTGCAATTTGTGGGATAATCCCCAGATTTGCTGGTGCTGCTGCAATTGCTTTTCTTTGAAATAATACATAAATATATATATACGCGCATCAGTATAATACAGCGTACAACGTCATCATAATGTCTGGGGCTCTGTCCTACCTTATAGATAGCTCTGACCTCTATAATGTCCGGGGCTCTGTCCTACCTTATAGATAGCTCTGACCTCTATAATGTCCGGGGCTCTGTCCTACCTTATAGATAGCTCTGACCTCTATAATGTCCGGGGCTCTGTCCTACCTTATAGATAGCTCTGACCTCTATATTGTCCGGGGCTCTGTCCTACCTTATAGATAGCTCTGACCTCTATATTGTCCGGGGCTCTGTCCTACCTTATAGATAGCTCTGACCTCTATATTGTCCGGGGCTCTGTCCTACCTTATAGATAGCTCTGACCTCTATATTGTCCGGGACTCTGTGCCACCCTATAGATAGCTCTGACCTCTATAATGTCCGGGGCTCTGTCCTACCTTATAGATAGCTCTGACCTCTATAATGTCCGGGGCTCTGTCCTACCTTATAGATAGCTCTGACCTCTATAATGTCCGGGGCTCTGTCCTACCTTATAGATAGCTCTGACCTCTATAATGTCCGGGGCTCTGTCCTACCTTATAGATAGCTCTGACCTCTATATTGTCCGGGGCTCTGTCCTACCTTATAGATAGCTCTGACCTCTATATTGTCCGGGGCTCTGTCCTACCTTATAGATAGCTCTGACCTCTATATTGTCCGGGGCTCTGTCCTACCTTATAGATAGCTCTGACCTCTATATTGTCCGGGACTCTGTGCCACCCTATAGATAGCTCTGACCTCTATAATGTCCGGGGCTCTGTCCTACCTTATAGATAGCTCTGACCTCTATAATGTCCGGGGCTCTGTCCTACCTTATAGATAGCTCTGACCTCTATAATGTCCGGGGCTCTGTCCTACCTTATAGATAGCTCTGACCTCTATAATGTCCGGGGCTCTGTCCTACCTTATAGATAGCTCTGACCCCTATAATGTCCGGGACTCTGTCCTACCTTATAGATAGCTCTGACCCCTATAATGTCCGGGACTCTGTCCTACCTTATAGATAGCTCTGACCTCTATAATGTCCGGGGCTCTGTCCTACCTTATAGATAGCTCTGACCTCTATAATGTCCGGGGCTCTGTCCTACCTTATAGATAGCTCTGACCTCTATAATGTCCAGGGCTCTGTCCTACCTTATAGATAGCTCTGACCTCTATAATGTCCGGGGCTCTGTCCTACCTTATAGATAGCTCTGACCTCTATAATGTCCGGGGCTCTGTCCTACCTTATAGATAGCTCTGACCTCTATAATGTCCGGGGCTCTGTCCTACCTTATAGATAGCTCTGACCTCTATAATGTCCAGGGCTCTGTCCTACCTTATAGATAGCTCTGACCTCTATAATGTCCGGGGCTCTGTCCTACCTTATAGATAGCTCTGACCTCTATAATGTCCGGGGCTCTGTCCCACCTCTCAGTTTGTCCTGGCAGTCCAGGGAAGTACAGCTGTCAGTGGCAGTGTCGTCCTCGTCCAGGCGAATCTCCTCGGTGATGGCGTCCGGCCCCAGCTTGGCCATGTATAACATGCTGATCCGCTTCAGGTTCTTGTTCTCCTTGTTTAGCTGAGAAGGAGTCAGAAAACGAGGCGTCAGATGGAGCAGCGGCCGGAGCAGCGACGTGACCGGGGGTCACCGGCAACAAAGAGGAGCTTATCTGGCAGGGTGTGGGGTCACAGTAGGGGGAGGAGGACTACGGGGGGCTTATACTACTGTCGTCTCCCCAATACACACACTATATCCCCCTATAATGTGTGTAGCAGGGGCCCTGCAATCACACTATTAACCCTCACTGCTCCAGGAGCCCCCGTGTGTGGGTGACAGTGACATTCTCAGAACAATCCGCCTGCCTACGGCCCCAAGACTGGGGACACATTCATGGCCCGAGCTGTAGGAGGCGGCTTGGATCCAGTCCATTACAGCTTAACCCGCCACGGTGCAGGATATTGGGGTGTTATCACCATCAGGGCAGGATATTGGGGTGTTATCACCATCAGGGCAGGATATTGGGGTGTTATCACCATCAGGGCAGGATATTGGGGTGTTATCACCATCAGGGCAGGATATTGGGGTGTTATCACCATCAGGGCAGGATATTGGGGTGTTATCACCATCAGGGCAGGATATTGGGGTGTTATCACCATCAGGGCAGGATATTGGGGTGTTATCACCATCAGGGCAGGATATTGGGGTGTTATCACCATCAGGGCAGGATATTGGGGTGTTATCGCCATCACCATCAGGGCAGGATATTGGGGTGTTATCGCCATCACCATCAGGGCAGGATATTGGGGTGTTATCACCATCAGGGCAGGATATTGGGGTGTTATCACCATCAGGGCAGGATATTGGGGTGTTATCACCATCAGGGCAGGATATTGGGGTGTTATCGCCATCACCATCAGGGCAGGATATTGGGGTGTTATCGCCATCACCATCAGGGCAGGATATTGGGGTGTTATCACCATCAGGGCAGGATATTGGGGTGTTATCACCATCAGGGCAGGATATTGGGGTGTTATTGCCATCACTATCAGGGCAGGATATTGGGGTGTTATCACCATCAGGGCAGGATATTGGGGTGTTATCTCCATCACTGGCAGTCCGAGATTGAGAACCCAACAACTCAGTAGCCTGACTGGGGGGTCTGTGTCTGATTGTGCAGGGGGTTGGGGGGGGGGGGCCTTGTTTGTCTATGTGTGTGTGTTGGGGGTTCTGTGTCTGTATTGGCGGGGGGGGGGGGGGGGGGGGGTTGTGTCTGTGGTGTGTTGGGAGGGGGGGTCTGTGCTGGAGGATTCTGCGTGTGTCAGGGTGGGGGGATCTGTATGTGTCTGTAACGCTTGTGTTGAGGGGTGTATCTGTGTTGGGGGGGTGTGTGGTGTGTTGGGAGGGGTGTGTGTGTTGTCTTGTGTTGGGGGGCGGGGTGTCTATGTCGGGCGAGGGGTCTGCAGAAATGTCTCCCCCTACCTGAAAATTCTACAGTAAAGTCACTGACACTTCCAGTCCCCCAGTGGGGGGGGGGCATGTGTGGTCCTTGCACCGCCTCCGGGTAAACAAAGGGCGATAACGAGCCCAGGACGCGAGCGCTAATGGACAGGACATAAGAAAGCGTTGCTGTCGCCATCGCCGCCGCTCTGATTCTGCCGCTTGACCGGAATGTGTAATGAAATTTGGCTGAAAATTGCTGTAATCTGTTTTGCGATGAAGGGCCTGCGAAGCGGCTGACACCAGCGAAACACGTAAAGGGGCGAGAAAAACATTCTGCAGTAATGATAATAACAACACTAGGAGAAAATGACAACCGCTGGTAATCAGCCGCAATCACAGCGGGCGCCGCCCCCCACCACAAGCACGCTGCGTAACCATCTGGCTGGCCGGACATTGCGGACAGTGTGAGGGTATTAAATGGCGCAAAAACGGCGGCGAAAATCCCACAAAACGAGAGCGATTCTTGTTAAACAGGCGACACAACTCCGAGGACGGCGAAACCGACCGCCGCAATGATGTCTGGTTAACCCCTTCATGGCCGCTCAACTCTCTTTTTCAAAACATTTTTACACCATTCAAGCAGGAGATCAGAGCGACACACACGCCAAAGATCCGATCAGAGCGACACACAGAGCGACACACACGCCAAAGATCCGATCAGAGCGACACACAGAGCGACACACACGCCAAAGATCCGATCAGAGCGGCACACAGAGCGACACACACGCCAAAGATCCGATCAGAGCGACACACAGAGCGACACACACGCCAAAGATCCGATCA
The DNA here is from genome assembly GCF_031893055.1 of Leptodactylus fuscus. Lineage (NCBI taxonomy): Eukaryota > Metazoa > Chordata > Amphibia > Anura > Leptodactylidae > Leptodactylus > Leptodactylus fuscus. Next base: position 1,117,349 of record NC_134274.1, on the reverse strand, counting down.
GAGCGACACACAGAGCGACACACACGCCAAAGATCCGATCAGAGCGACACACACGCCAAAGATTCGATCAGAGTGTCACATTCGCCATTGCTCCAATCAGAGTGTCACATTCGCCAAAGATCCGATCAGAGCGTCACATTCGCCGTGGCTCCACATCCACCATCTATACCAGTGATCGGGGATTTGGAGGGGGAGGGTCTGCAGATTACACCCCCGACCATCCATACCTGTGCTTGGGAGAGAAAAGTCCTGCAAACAAAGTGGGCACCCAAATAGTGTACGGGGTGAGAAATGTGAGACTGACAGGGAGGTATCAAGACACGGAACACAAAAGTGAATGACATCAAATAGGGGGCGCAACGCACCACTACTACCCCCAGCAGACACAATCTCCTCACCTTCACTGCAAAGGCTTCAGCGCTCTCCCGACACGTCTTCTCAATCTCCAAACTGTTCTGAATGACGCTGACCTCCTCAATAACCAGATGTGAGACTGGGGGAGAAGACACCGTCACATTGTACCCCAAACACCAACCGCTACACCATCAGGCATTTACTAAACAACACAGCAATTATCAACAACAGCATAGCGGAACGATTTATATACATAGGGGGCGGTATTATTGTAGTTATATTCTTGTACATAGGAGTAGTATTATAGTAGTTATATTCTTGTACATAGGAGCAATATTATAGTAGATATATTCTTGTACATAGTAGTATTATAGTAGTTATATTCTTGTACATAGGAGGTAGTATTATAGTAGTTATATTCTTGTACATAGGAGCAGTATTATAGTAGTTATATTCTTGTACATAGGAGTAGTATTATAGTAGTTATATTCTTGTACATAGGAGGTAGTATTATAGTAGTTATATTCTTGTACATAGGAGGTAGTATTATAGTAGTTATATTCTTGTATATAGGAGCAGTATTATAGTAGTTATATTCTTGTACATAGGGGGTAGTATTATAGTAGTTATATTCTTGTACATAGGAGCAGTATTATAGTAGTTATATTCTTGTACATAGGAGCAGTATTATAGTAGTTATATTCTTGTACATAGGAGCAGTATTATAGTAGTTATATTCTTGTACAAAGGGGGTAGTATTATAGTAGTTATATTCTTGTACATAGGAGTAGTATTATAGTAGTTATATTCTTGTACATAGGAGGTAGTATTATAGTAGTTATATTCTTGTATATAGGAGCAGTATTATAGTAGTTATATTCTTGTACATAGGAGCAGTATTATAGTAGTTATATTCTTGTACATAGGAGCAGTATTATAGTAGTTATATTCTTGTACAAAGGGGGTAGTATTATAGTAGTTATATTCTTGTACATAGGAGGCAGTATTATAGTAGTTATATTCTTGTACATAGGAGTAGTATTATAGTAGTTATATTCTTGTACATAGGAGTAGTATTATAGTAGTTATATTCTTGTACATAGGAGGCAGTATTATAGTAGTTATATTCTTGTACATAGGAGTAGCATTATAGTAGTTATATTCTTGTACATAGTAGTATTATAGTAGTTATATTCTTGTACATAGGAGTAGTATTATAGTAGTTATATTCTTGTACATAGGAGCAGTATTATAGTAGTTATATTCTTGTACATAGGAGCAGTATTATAGTAGTTATATTCTTGTACATAGGAGTAGTATTATAGTAGTTATATTCTTGTACATAGGAGGTAGTATTATAGTAGTTATATTCTTGTACATAGGAGTAGTATTATAGTAGTTATATTCTTGTACATAGGAGCAGTATTATAGTAGTTATATTCTTGTACATAGGAGTAGTATTATAGTAGTTATATTCTTGTACATAGGAGCAATATTATAGTAGTTATATTCTTATACATAGGAGCAGTATTATAGTAGTTATATTCTTGTACATAGGAGCAGTATTATAGTAGTTATATTCTTGTACATAGGAGTAGTATTATAGTAGTTATATTCTTGTACATAGGAGCAGTATTATAGTAGTTATATTCTTGTACATAGGAGTAGTATTATAGTAGTTATATTCTTGTACATAGGAGGCAGTATTATAGTAGTTATATTCTTGTACATAGGAGTAGCATTATAGTAGTTATATTCTTGTACATAGTAGTATTATAGTAGTTATATTCTTGTACATAGGAGTAGTATTATAGTAGTTATATTCTTGTACATAGGAGCAGTATTATAGTAGTTATATTCTTGTACATAGGAGTAGTATTATAGTAGTTATATTCTTGTACATAGGAGGTAGTATTATAGTAGTTATATTCTTGTACATAGGAGTAGTATTATAGTAGTTATATTCTTGTACATAGGAGCAGTATTATAGTAGTTATATTCTTGTACATAGGAGTAGTATTATAGTAGATATATTCTTGTACATAGGAGTAGTATTATAGTAGTTATATTCTTGTATATAGGAGGTAGTATTATAGTAGATATATTCTTGTACATAGGAACAGTATTATAGTAGTTATATTCTTGTACATAGGAGTAGTATTATAGTAGTTATATTCTTGTACATAGGAGTAGTATTATAGTAGATATATTCTTGTACATAGGAGCAGTATTATAGTAGTTATATTCTTGTACATAGGAGCAGTATTATAGTAGTTATATTCTTGTACATAGGAGTAGTATTATAGTAGTTATATTCTTGTACATAGCAGTAGTATTATAGTAGTTATATTCTTGTACATAGCAGTAGTATTATAGTAGTTATATTCTTGTACATAAGAGGTAGCATTATAGTAGTTATATTCTTGTACATAAGATGTAGTATTATAGGAGTTATATTCTTGTACATAAGATGTAGTATTATAGTAGTTATATTCTTGTACATAGGAGCAGTATTATAGTAGTTATATTCTTGTACATAGGAGTAGCATTATAGTAGTTATATTCTTGTACATAAGAGGTAGTATTATAGTAGTTATATTCTTGTACATAGGAGTAGTATTATAGTAGTTATATTCTTGTACATAAGAGGTAGTATTATAGTAGTTATATTCTTGTACATAGGAGCAGTATTATAGTAGTTATATTCTTGTACATAGGAGTAGCATTATAGTAGTTATATTCTTGTACATAGGAGTAGTATTATAGTAGTTATATTCTTGTACATAGCAGCAGTATTATAGTAGTTATATTCTTGTACATAGGAGTAGTATTATAGTAGTTATATTCTTGTACATAGGAGTAGTATTATAGTAGTTATATTCTTGTACATAGGAGCAGTATTATAGTAGTTATATTCTTGTACATAGGAGGTAGTATTATAGTAGTTATATTCTTGTACATAGGAGCAGTATAATAGTAGTTATATTCTTGTACATAGGAGGTAGTATTATAGTAGTTATATTCTTGTACATAGGAGCAGTATTATAGTAGTTATATTCTTGTACATAGGAGTAGCATTATAGTAGTTATATTCTTGTACATAGGAGTAGTATTATAGTAGTTATATTCTTGTACATAGGAGCAGTATTATAGTAGTTATATTCTTGTACATAGGAGTAGTATTATAGTAGATATATTCTTGTACATAGGAGTAGTATTATAGTAGTTATATTCTTGTATATAGGAGGTAGTATTATAGTAGTTATATTCTTGTACATAGGAGTAGTATTATAGTCGTTATATTCTTGTACATAGGAGTAGTATTATAGGAGTTATATTCTTGTACATAAGATGTAGTATTATAGTAGTTATATTCTTGTACATAGGAGCAGTATTATAGTAGTTATATTCTTGTACATAGGAGTAGTATTATAGTAGTTATATTCTTGTACATAAGAGGTAGTATTATAGTAGTTATATTCTTGTACATAGGAGCAGTATTATAGTAGTTATATTCTTGTACATAGGAGCAGTATTATAGTAGTTATATTCTTGTACATAAGAGGTAGTATTATAGTAGTTATATTCTTGTACATAGGAGTAGTATTATAGTAGTTATATTCTTGTACATAAGAGGTAGTATTATAGTAGTTATATTCTTGTACATAGGAGCAGTATTATAGTAGTTATATTCTTGTACATAGGAGTAGCATTATAGTAGTTATATTCTTGTACATAGGAGTAGTATTATAGTAGTTATATTCTTGTACATAGGAGCAGTATTATAGTAGTTATATTCTTGTACATAGGAGTAGTATTATAGTAGTTATATTCTTGTACATAGGAGTAGTATTATAGTAGTTATATTCTTGTACATAGGAGTAGCATTATAGTAGTTATATTCTTGTACATAGGAGCAGTATTATAGTAGTTATATTCTTGTACATAGGAGTAGTATTATAGTAGTTATATTCTTGTACATAGGAGCAGTATTATAGTAGTTATATTCTTGTACATAGGAGTAGTATTATAGTAGTTATATTCTTGTACATAGGAGCAGTATTATAGTAGTTATATTCTTGTACATAGCAGCAGTATTATAGTAGTTATATTCTTGTACATAGGAGTAGTATTATAGTAGTTATATTCTTGTACATAGGAGTAGTATTATAGTAGTTATATTCTTGTACATAGGAGTAGTATTATAGTAGTTATATTCTTGTACATAGGAGTAGTATTATAGTAGTTATATTCTTGTACATAGGAGTAGTATTATAGTAGTTATATTCTTGTACATAGGAGTAGTATTATAGTAGTTATATTCTTGTACATAGGAGTAGTATTATAGTAGTTATATTCTTGTACATAGCAGTAGTATTATAGTAGTTATATTCTTGTACATAGGAGCAGTATTATAGTAGTTATATTCTTGTACATAGGAGTAGTATTATCGTAGTTATATTCTTGTACATAGGAGCAGTATTATAGTAGTTATATTCTTGTATATAGGAGGTAGTATTATAGTAGTTATATTCTTGTACATAGGAGCATTATTATAGTAGTTATATTCTTATACATAGGAGTAGTATTTAGTAGTTATTTTCTTGTACATAGGAGCAGTATTATAGTAGTTATATTCTTGTACATAGGAGTAGTATTATAGTAGTTATATTCTTGTACATAGGAGCAGTATTATAGTAGTTATATCCTTGTACATAGGAGGTAGTAGTATAGTAGTTATATTCCTGTACATAGGAGGTAATATTATAGTAGTTATATTCTTGTACATAGGAGTAGTATTATAGTAGTTATATTCTTGTACATAGGAGTAGTATTATAGTAGTTATATTCTTGTACATAGGAGTAGTATTATAGTAGTTATATTCTTGTACATAGGAGCAGTATTATAGTAGTTATATCCTTGTACATAGGAGGTAGTAGTATAGTAGTTATATTCCTGTACATAGGAGGTAATATTATAGTAGTTATATTCTTGTACATAGGAGTAGTATTATAGTAGTTATATTCTTGTACATAGGAGCAGTATTATAGTAGTTATATTCTTGTACATAGGAGTAGTATTATAGTAGTTATATTCTTGTACATAGGAGCAGTATTATAGTAGTTATATTCTTGTACATAGGAGTAGTATTATAGTAGTTATATTCTTGTACATAGGAGTAGTATTATAGTAGTTATATTCTTGTATATAGGAGGTAGTATTATAGTAGTTATATTCTTGTACATAGGAGTAGTATTATAGTAGTTATATTCTTGTACATAGGAGTAGTGTTATAGTAGTTATATTCTTGTATATAGGAGGCAGTATTATAGTAGTTATATCCTTGTACATAGTAGTATTATAGTAGTTATATTCTTGTACATAGGAGTAGTATTATAGTAGTTATCTTCTTGTACATAGGAGTAGTATTATAGTAGTTATATTCTTGTATATAGGAGTAGTATTATAGTAGTTATATTCTTGTACATAGGAGGTAGTATTATAGTAGTTATATTCTTGTACATAGGAGTAGTATTATAGTAGTTATATTCTTGTACATAGGAGTAGTATTATAGTAGTTATATTCTTGTACATAGGAGCAGTATTATAGTAGTTATATTCTTGTACATAGGAGCAGTATTATAGTAGTTATATTCTTGTACATAGGAGCAGTATTATAGTAGTTATATTCTTGTACATAGGGGTAGTATTATAGTAGTTATATTCTTGTACATAGGAGCAGTATTATAGTAGTTATATCCTTGTACATAGTAGTATTGTAGTAGTTATATTCTTGTACATAGGAGCAGTATTATAGTAGTTATATTCTTGTACATAGGAGCAGTATTATAGTAGTTATATTCTTGTACATAGGAGCAGTATTATAGTAGTTATATTCTTGTACATAGGGGCAGTATTATAGTAGTTATATTCTTGTACATAGGAGCAGTATTATAGTAGTTATATCCTTGTACATAGTAGTATTGTAGTAGTTATATTCTTGTACATAGGAGGCAGTATTATAGTAGTTATATTCTTGTACATAGGAGGTAGTATTATAGTAGTTATATTCCTGTACATAGGAGCAGTATTATAGTAGTTATATTCTTGTACATAGGAGTAGTATTATAGTAGTTATATTCTTGTACATAGGAGGTAGTATTATAGTAGTTATATTCTTGTACATAGGAGTAGTATTATAGTAGTTATATTCTTGTACATAGGAGCAGTATTATAGTAGTTATATTCTTGTACATAGGAGTTGTATTATAGTAGTTATATTCTTGTACATAGGAATAGTATTATAGTAGTTATATTCTTGTACATAGGAGGTAGTATTATAGTAGTTATATTCTTGTACATAGGGGCAGTATTATATCACTCTGTCCCCATCATAATCTATAGGGGGTGCTTGTCTTGGTGGACTGTGTGTAGGATAAGTGGTGGATTCTAACATATAATAATCCTTGGTTGAGGAGTCTGGCATCGCTTATCACCCTGTTGATGTGTGAGTGACATCTATTCTGTGTGCTGAGACCTATAGTGCCCTATACAGTGTGATTTGCCCCAAATACAATTCACTTAGGGCAATTAACTGACAACCTTCCTCCGCTGACACCTCTGCTCCATCATCATGAGAATCGGCTATGTCCCCGCCATTGAAATGCAGATGGTGTTGAGAAAATAAAGCGCGGCGCAGCGACCTTGACACATTTTCGCTTTTCCCCCCTTATCTGCTGAGCGCGGGGCCAAGTAAAAACCACTTAACTAATTAGCGGTTACGGCGAGGGAGAGAAGCGAGATCCAACACTGTTATTACACGCCGCGTCACCTCCGGGGGGCAAATAATTATAAGCCCATGAGAGCAATACGAACATTATCAACATTATGGCAGCCGCCACCGCCACGGGCGGCCGAGAGTGCCCACTGAGCCGCCCCCCCCATAAATAACACGTTAAGTGTAATTACTGGTAGACATTGTAAATAAACAGCGATGGAAGTGACAATCACTGGCGCAATCTGACACGTCGGGAAGTGGCAGCCGTAATTGAGAGTTCCTTTCACTTGTCAAGATCGTTTCGACTGCACTTCTCAAAGGAGTCACTATGAGTGCGGGGACGAGCGGCATAATGGTATCAGCGCGGCTGACACAGCACTGAATTAGAGGCGATGATCAGTAGCGGCGCCGGCGGTTTGATGAGCGCTGCAGATGCCTTCGTCGTTTCATCATTAGCACAGAATGGCCGTGTTTTCATCAACCTCGCCGCTGCAATTGAAAAGCAGCGATTGTCTGCTGAAAGCCCCCGCCGGCCCCCGCCATCCCCCGCCACCCCGGCCTCTGAATAGAAGCAATTTTCAGAAAGCTATGAAATCAACCAATAGGCCTGAAAAATGCAGCTGCTGTGTGTACACACGGCGCGCACAAAGCGCCAGAGCTGCCGCCGCCATTCACACGCACAAAGCCCGCCGGATAATAGCCCCTTACACTCCGCAAATAAGGACTAATATTTCCTTAAATCCCCCCTCCCCCCACGTATCCGAGCCGCCGGGACAAGATACCTCGAAAACAAGACTCGCGGCTGACAAAAGAATAAAGAGACAAGGAGAATCGTCAGCGCTCCAGGTACTCGCCGCACAATGCTCCAGGTGGAGAGGACGACATGATTCCCATAGCGCTGGAGGAGCGGCCGCCGCTCGCCATTGTCACCCGCACAATCTGACGCCACTGAGCCGACGCCTGACAATCGCCCTTCATGGACTATATTACTAATTACCCCGCAATATTAGTGCAACAGGGGCGGGGCATGAGGACGCAAACATCGAGAAGGAATGGGCCCTGCACAATACAACCTCCTTAGTGTCCAACACTGCACAGTACCACCTCCCCTAGTGTCCCACACTGCACAGTACCACCTCCCCTAGTGTCCCACACTGCACAGTACAACCTCCCTAGTGTCCCACACTGCACAGTACCACCTCCTTAGTGTCCCACACTGCACAGTACAACCTCCCTAGTGTCCCACACTGCACAGTACAACCTACCTAGTGTCCCACACTGCACAGTACAACCTCCCCTAGTATCCCACACTGCAAAGTACCACCTCCTCTAGTGTCCCACACTGCACAGTACAACCTCCCCTAGTGTCCCACACTGCACAGTACAACCTCCCTAGTGTCCCACACTGCACAGTACAACCTCCTTAGTGTCCCACACTGCACAGTACAACCTCCCTAGTGTCCCACAATGCACAGTACAACCTACCTAGTGTCCCACACTGCACAGTACAACCTACCTAGTGTCCCACACTGCACAGTACCACCTCCTCTAGTGTCCCACACTGCACAGTACAACCTCCCCTAGTGTCCCATACTGCACAGTACCACCTCCTCTAGTGTCTCAGACTGCACAGTACAACCTCCCTAGTGTCCCAGATTGTAAACCATCACTGTGATACATAGCAGATGATCATTCATACACTGGGGTTCACTTACTTTTACTGAATTCCTCCAGCTTTCGGACGGCCTCATCTCTTTCCTGCTTAACCTTGTCAAACTGTTAGGAAACAAAGAGGAAAAAATTAAATGGTGGCTGAACGCGGAGGACCAGAGACAGCGCCGGGGAGCGAGCCACAGACAGCGCCGGGGAGCGAGCTACAGACAGCGCCGGGGGAGCGAGCCACAGACAGCGCCGGGGAGCGAGCCACAGACAGCGCCGGGGAGCGAGCCACAGACAGCGCCGGGGAGCGAGCCACAGACAGCGCCGGGGAGCGAGCCACAGACAGCGCCGGGGAGCGAGCCACAGACAGCGCCGGGGAGCGAGCCACAGACAGCGCCGGGGAGCGAGCCACAGACAGCGCCGGGGAGCGAGCCACAGACAGCGCCGGGGAGCGAGCCACAGACAGCGCCGGGGAGCGAGCCACAGACAGCGCCGCTGACACAGAAGCCAAATGTAGCATTGAAACTGAGGTCTGAGCCAGCACATGAGGGGTTACAGTCAAGAGACTGGGGCACCAGCAGTTGGCTCCTCCCTCTATCACAACTGTCAGTCCACATGTCTTGCTAGACCAATGCTCTGCCCGCATCCTCCACCATTACACACATCTCACTCTACACAGTAAAGGACTATTACAGGGACTGTCCACAGGAGGAGGAGGTGACACTGACCCAGCACAGAACTACTACAGGGACCGTCCACAGGAGAGGAGGAGGAGGTGACACTGACACGGCACAGGACTACTACAGGGACTGTCTACAGGAGAGGAGGAGGTGACACTGATCCAGCACAGAACTACTACAGAGACCGTCCACAGAGGAGGAGGAGGTGACACTGACACAGCACAGGACTACTATAGGGACCGTCAACAGAGGAGGAGGAGGAGGTGGTGACAATGAAACAGCACAGGACTACTGCAGGGACCGTCCACAGGAGAGGAGGAGGTGACACTGACCCAGCACAGGACTACTACAGGGACCGTCCACAGGAGAGGAGGTGACACTGACACAGCACAGGACTACTACATGGACTGTCTACAGGAGAGGAGGAGGTGACACTGACACAGCACAGGACTACTACAGGGACCGTCCACAGGAGAGGAGGAGGAGGTGACACTGACACAGCACAGGACTACTACAGGGACCGTCAACAGGAGAGGAGGTGACACTGACACGGCACAGGACTACTACAGGGACCGTCAACAGAGGAGGAAGAGGTGGTGACACTGACACAGCACAGGACTACTACAGGGACCGTCCACAGGAGAGGAGGTGACACTGACACAGCACAGGACTACTACATGGACTGTCTACAGGAGAGGAGGAGGTGACACTGACACAGCACAGGACTACTACAGGGACCGTCCCAGAAAAAAATATATAGTGATTCAGCATCCAGTGTAGTGTCGATTTAAAAATTTTCATACTTTAATAAAGCCATTTAAAATTCCACAATCACCAGAAACCAGTAAAAAATAGCAAAAAGACACAGCACTTACATATATAGACGATACTTGGGTTACATGGAACAATGGATACACGGAAAAAACTTTAGCCTTTTTTCCGTGTATCCATTGTTCCATGTAACCCAAGTATCGTCTATATATGTAAGTGCTGTGTCTTTTTGCTATTTTTTACTGGTTTCTGGTGATTGTGGAATTTTAAATGGCTTTATTAAGTATGAAAATTTTTAAATCGACACTACACTGGATGCTGAATCACTATATATTTTTTTCTGGGACTGTCTAACAATACCTGTACCGGCAGGGTTTAGTTTTTCGTGCATCAGTGCTAGTATATTACACAATGGGATCACACAAAACACCAAGGCTGTGATATACAATTTTTTCAGTACTACAGGGACCGTCCACAGGAGAGGAGGAGGAGGTGACACTGACACAGCACAGGACTACTACAGGGACCGTCCACAGGAGAGGAGGTGACACTGACACGGCACAGGACTACTACAGGGACCGTCAACAGAGGAGGAGGAGGTGGTGACACTGACACAGCACAGGACTACTACAGGGACCGTCCACAGGAGAGGAGGTGACACTGACACAGCACAGGACTATTACAGGGACCGTCCACAGGAGAGGAGGAGGCGACACTGTCCTGTCCTGCACCCCGGTGTCAGTCTCTTCCTGATTTGTCTATGCAGGTAGCTGGGTTGGCCTGATGTGTGTACAGGAGGCTGTGGCTGTTCCTTGCAGCAGTGTCTGCACAGTGTGTTAGATATGATAAGCCTCTCTCCAGCAGCTCCACACCCCAGATAAGCAGTGGCTAGATAAGTCCTCACTGAACCTGGAGGGTGTCTTCAAGTAGCAAGTCACATGATCTAAGGGATCCTGAGAACTACAGTACTGTGAGCAGTCAGTGAGCACAGATCAGAAAGGATTGGTGAGACCTCCACTATCCCCTCTCTACTTGAATGTCAGTGTACACTGCTCCTTGCATGTGCTCATGAAACTGAAAGGGAGCTCACTCATGAGAATGTTCTCTCCACTGACCCTGCGCCTCCCTCATCCATCCCTGCATAAGACCCTATGTTTCTCCACCCCTCCCCACAGACCCCACGTCTCCCTCACCCCTCCCCACAGACCCCACGTCTCCCTCACCCCTCCTCACAGACCCCACGTCTCCCTCACCCCTCCCCACAGACCCCACGTCTCCCTCACCTCTCCTTACAGACCCCACGCCTCCCTCACCCCTCCCCACAGACCCCACGTCTCCCTCACCCCTCCTCACAGACCCCACGTCTCCCTCACCCCTCCCCACAGACCCTACGTCTCCCTCACCCCTCCCCAAAGACCCCACGTCTCCCTCACTTCTCCCCCACGTCTCCCTCACCCCTCCCACAGACCCTACGTCTCCCTCACTTCTCCCCACGTCTCCTTCACCCCTCCCCACAGACCCCACGTCTCCCTCACCCCTCCTCACATACCCACGTCTCCCTCACCCCTCCCCACAGACCCTACGTCTCCCTCACCCCTCCCCACAGACCCCACGTCTCCTTCACCCCTCCCCACATACCCCACGTCTCCCTCACTCCTCCCCACAGACCCCACGTCTCCCTCACTCCTCCCCACAGACCCCACGTCTCCCTCACCCCTCCCACAGACCCCACGTCTCCCTCACCCCTCCCCACAGACCCCACGTCTCCCCTCACCCCTCCCCACAGACCCTACGTCTCCCTCACCCCCTCCCCACAGACCCTACGTCTCCCTCACTTCTCCCCACAGACCCTACGTCTCCCTCACTTCTCCCCACGTCTCCTTCACCCCTCTCCACAGACCCCACGTCTCCCTCACCCCTCCTCACAGACCCCACGTCTCCCTCACCCCTCCCCACAGACCCTACGTCTCCCTCACCCCTCCCCAAAGACCCCACGTCTCCCTCACTTCTCCCCACGTCTCCCTCACCCCTCCCCACAGACCCTACGTCTCCCTCACTTCTCCCCACGTCTCCTTCACCCCTCCCCACAGACCCCACGTCTCCCTCACCCCTCCTCACATACCCCACGTCTCCCTCACCCCTCCCCACAGACCCTACGTCTCCCTCACCCCTCCCCACAGACCCCACGTCTCCTTCACCCCTCCCCACATACCCCACGTCTCCCTCACTCCTCCCACAGACCCCACGTCTCCCTCACTCCTCCCCACAGACCCCACGTCTCCCTCACCCCTCCCCCACAGACCCCACGTCTCCCTCACCCCTCCCCACAGACCCCACGTCTCCCTCACCCCTCCCCACAGACCCTACGTCTCCCTCACCCCTCCCCACAGACCCTACGTCTCCCTCACTTCTCCCCACAGACCCTACGTCTCCCTCACTTCTCCCCACGTCTCCTTCACCCCTCTCCACAGACCCCACGTCTCCCTCACCCCTCCTCACAGACCCCACGTCTCCCTCACCCCTCCCCACAGACCCCACGTCTCCCTCACCCCTCCTCACAGACCCCACGTCTCCCTCACCCCTCCCCACAGACCCCACGTCTCCCTCACCCCTCCCCACAGACCCCACATCTCCCTCACCTCTCCTCAGACCCCACGTCTCCCTCACTCCTCCTCACAGACCCCACGTCTTCCTCATTCCTCCCCACAGACCCCACGTCTCCCTCACCTCTCCCCACAGACCCCACGTCTCCCTCACCCCTCCCCACAGACCCCACGTCTCCCTCACTCCTCCCCACAGACCCCACGTCTCCCTCACTCCTCCCCACAGACCCCACGTCTCCCTCACCCCTCCCCACAGACCCCACGTCTCCCTCACCTCTCCTCACAGACCCCACGTCTCCCTCACTCCTCCCCACAGACCCCACGTCTCCCTCACTCCTCCCCACGTCTCCCTCACTCCTCCTCACAGACCCCACGTCTCCCTCACCTCTCCTCAGACCCCACGTCTCCCTCACCCCTCCCCACAGACCCCACGTCTCCCTCACTTCTCCCCACGTCTCCCTCACTCCTCCTCACAGACCCCACGTCTCCCTCACCCCTCCCCACAGACCCCACATCTCCCTCACCTCTCCTCAGACCCCACGTCTCCCTCACTCCTCCTCACAGACCCCACGTCTCCCTCACTCCTCCCCACAGACCCCACGTCTCCCTCACCCCTCCCCACAGACCCCACGTCTCCCTCACCTCTCCTCACAGACCCCACGTCTCCCTCACTCCTCCCCACAGACCCCACGTCTCCCTCACTCCTCCCCACGTCTCCCTCACTCCTCCTCACAGACCCCACGTCTCCCTCACCTCTCCTCAGACCCCACGTCTCCCTCACCCCTCCCCACAGACCCCACGTCTCCCTCACTTCTCCCCACGTCTCCCTCACTCCTCCTCACAGACCCCACGTCTCCCTCACCCCTCCCCACAGACCCCACATCTCCCTCACCTCTCCTCAGACCCCACGTCTCCCTCACTCCTCCTCACAGACCCCACGTCTCCCTCACCTCTCCCCACAGACCCCACATCTCCCTCACCTCTCCCCACAGACCCCACGTCTCCCTCACCCCTCCCCACAGACCCCACGTCTCCCTCACCCCTCCCCACAGACCCCACGTCTTCCTCATTCCTCCCCACAGACCCCACGTCTCCCTCACCCCTCCCCACAGACCCCACGTCTCCCTCACCCCTCCCCACAGACCCCACGTCTCCCTCACCCCTCCCCACAGACCCCACGTCTCCCTCACCCCTCCCCACAGACCCCACGTCTCCCTCACCCCTCCCCACAGACCCCACGTCTCCCTCACCCCTCCCCACAGACCCCACATCTCCCTCACCTCTCCTCAGACCCCACGTCTCCCTCACTCCTCCTCACAGACCCCACGTCTTCCTCATTCCTCCCCACAGACCCCACGTCTCCCTCACCTCTCCCCACAGACCCCACGTCTCCCTCACCCCTCCCCACAGACCCCACATCTCCCTCACCCCTCCCCACAGACCCCACGTCTCCCTCACTCCTCCCCACAGACCCCACGTCTCCCTCACTCCTCCCCACAGACCCCACGTCTCCCTCACCCCTCCCCACAGACCCCACGTCTCCCTCACCTCTCCTCAGACCCCACGTCTCCCTCACTTCTCCCCACGTCTCCCTCACTCCTCCTCACAGACCCCACGTCTTCCTCACCTCATCTTTAGTTTTCTCATTTTCAGTTTTAAGCTCTTCATACTTCTCAATGGCTGAAAGAAAAGAACAAAAAAGAAATAAAAAATTACATGTGATGATTATATAAGGAGCAGTATACAGGTATATACAATGAGTAGTAATATACAGCAGTATAGAGGTATATACAATGAGGGGTGATAAACAGCAGTATACAGGTATATACAGTCATGGGTTATATAGGGGCAGTATACAAGTATATACAGTGAGGGGTGATATAAGGGCACTATAAAGTAAAATTACGAAATGGGTGATCCTCTATAGACATGGCTGACTCTCGCTATGACTGTATATATAAAGGGGTACAGTATGTTTAGCAAGGAGCGTAGCAATAGGAAAGGGGGAGGGGTTTGCTTGTATGTAAAACCCCGCCTTAAGCCAGTCCTGTGTGAGGACATCAGGGAGGAACATGAATATGTGGAGTCCTTATGGGTGATACTGAGAGGGGTTTGTTATAAATCTCCAAATATCTCCAAACTCCTGACCAAAATGTTAGCTAATAGGCTTAACTTGGTGGTCTTTGATCTGGTCCACCCGGACCAGACTGGTTTTATGCCGGGCAAGTCCACGTCTGGCAATCTGCGACGTGTCCAGGTGGTGACCCAGATTGGTTCGGCCTGTTCGGAGGATTGGGTAATAGCTTCTTTGGATGCAACTAAGGCCTTTGACTCGGTCGAGTGGCCTTTCTGTTTGCACTCTCTGACCCGATATGGCTTTGGCGATGGCTTCATTACATGGGTGTCCCTTCTGTACCATTCCCCTAGGGCAGCTTTGTCTATCAATGGCTCACTGTCCCCGTATTTTTCACTAGGTAGAGGCACGCGGCAGGGCTGTCCACTCTCACCGCTGCTGTTTGCCCTAGCTGTAGAACCCCTGGCCATACTCCTTAGGCGAGACCCGGTCTACCGGGTATTCTCATTGGCTCCCGGGAGGAGAGAGTCACGCTTTATGCAGACGATCTCCTCTTCCTGTCCAATCCCTCTGTATTGTTGCCTCGGGCCATGGAGCTTATAGATGAATTTGGTAATTACTCAGGCCTCCGCACGAATTGGTCTAAGTCCTCTTATATGTCCATTAGCCGGGCTTCAGCGGCAGTGTGTGTGTGTGTGTGGGGGGGGGGGGGGCGACATGATGTGTGGGCTTCCGGTTGTTCAGGCCTGTAAATATCTTGGTATAGTTCTTCCTAAGGATCATAAGAGGTTCCTGGATCTAAATGTGTTCCCACTCATCTCCCATTTTAGGATTAAATTCCAGACCTGGGCCCCTGTCCGTAGCGGTTCAGATTAACCTGATTAAAATGATAGTCTTGCCCAAGTGTTTGTATGTCTTGAGTCACTCGGCCATGCCCGTGCCTCTCCCGTTCTTCCAACAGTTGGACTCTCTGACGACCTCCTTTGTGTGGGGCGACTCCAGGTCTAAATTGAGCTTGTCTACCCTCTGGAGGCCGAAACAGCTCAGTGGTACATCTCTCCCCGATCTGTTCCTTTATTACTTAGCTGGCCAGCTTCATTTTCTCAAACCCTGGATTTCCCCCGGACTGCTTTCGGGCCCTGAGGCCCACCTGGATCACCATCTGGACTTGCGTATCTTGTGGCCTGTGTTGCAACATCCCCGACTGTTTAGGAGCAGACTTTTGCCCCTTCATTCTCTGGCGGCGCAGGTCTGGAAGCAAGCCCAGAAAGTGTCTTCCTTCTCTGACGTCCCCGCGGAGACCCCACTATGGGACAATCCCGGTTTTCCCCACCTCCATAGATTGCCTGATGCCCAGTTCTGGTCCCGTTATAGTATGTCCTCCCTGTCAGATTTATATGAGCAAGGTGTCTTTGTTACATTTGATTCCCTAGTTTCCTCACGGGAAATCCCTCGCCATCAATTCTTTCGCTTTCTCCAAATACGGCATGCCCTCTCCTCCATATTCCCCGCTCAGCCATGTGCTATTTCTGAATACCCGCTTATTGGAGTTCTCCGTTTCCAGGGTTCGAGGGGTCTGATTTCCGCTCCTTATGAGCATTTAATTTATGCAAAGGTCTCCCTGACTGAGGCCCCTGCACCGACACGTTGGCGCACCAATATCCCGGAGCTGACGGACGAGACGTTTCAGGATGCTCTGGAATCTTCCTTGTACGTTTCACCCTCGGCCAATAAAAAATTGATTCAAATATTTATTTTACATCAGTGTTACCTGACTCCGGCTACGTGGCCCGAATTGCCTCAGGTGTCCGTGTCCTCAAGCGGACTTCTGGCACATGGTGTGGAGTTGCCCAGTTGTGCAGGCCTTCTGGCTGATGTTTTGGGCCGTCCTGTTCCGCTCTCTCCCGAGGTCTGTCTGTTTGGTGTGCTTGAGGAGGAGTTGTGGCAACTTCACATCCGGATCTTACTTTGGGAAGGTCTGTTTTATGCTAGGAAGGCCATTGCCCTCCGGTGGATGGCCCCGCGGAGACTGGTCAATTCAATCCTTCCGTTTAATTAAAATATATATAAGGGTAGGGGCTGTCCCCAGAAAGTCCTTAAGGTCTGGGGTACTTGGTGTGCTTCTCCTGCTACCCAGTAGTCTCCCCCCTCCATGCACTCTGAGTAGGAGTTGTCGAGTTGCTTCGCTCACTGCTGCATTTCCCTGTGTGTGTTCTGGTGGTAGACCGCGGTGGGTTGGCGTCGTGGCAGATCTTTGTTTGAAATTTTCTTTGTATTTTATTTTATTTGCCTGTTTTTCCTGACTGCATCGTTTGTTATGTTACTTCTCCTTCAATAAAACAAGTTTACAAAAAAAATTAAAAATCTCCAAATATAACGGAAGAAACTGGAAATCTACTAATAAGACAAATAGATGAGACCGCGAAGTATAATAACGTAATTATTAGGGGAGGATCTCACTGACCCAGATATCACCGGGTGGGCAGAAACCTGCACGGACAGCAAAGGGGAGAGAATAAGAGACACTGACAGATCCCAACTAGTGCAGGACCCCACAAGAGGCGCGGCCAGACCTAATTGTAATAAGTCACCTGAAACATTGTCACAAGTGGAGGTCAGAGGTCATCTGGGGAATGGTGACCATAACATAATAAGGTTTCTTGTACATAATAATACGATGTTCAGTAGAGGGGGCAGAAAAACACTAAAGGAAGGCCAATGGTCACCGGCGGAGAGAGGAGCTAAGCAGCAGAAACTGGGACAATGTCCTCAACGTGACCACAACACAAACACAATGGGACAAAGACATCCTAAAGAGGAGCAGTAAAACCCTAGTATACCCTATGAGAATAAGCGGCCAGAAATCATAGAAACCAATGTGGCAACTAACACGGTAAGGAGAGCAATGAGGGGTAAGAAGGAAGCGATTATCGGACTAAAACAAGAAAGTAGCGACGCAGCATTAAATACTGTAAGGCGGAAAATAAAGTGCGCAAAAGAAAAATAAAGGAGGCGAAGAGTGAGGTGGAGAGAAAATTGCCAAGGAAAGTAAAAGTAATCCAAAATTATTCTTCACCTACATAAATAATAAGAGAATAAAAACTGACAATGTAATCTGGGAGTAATGGTGGAGGAGGATGAGGAGGAAGCACAAGTATGACATGTCTTCTTCTCTACAGTGTTTACACAAGAAGATCCAATGGCCGGCCCCATGATTAGGGGGAATGTTATCTCTCAACTAAATGTCAGCCGTAAGAAAACCACAGCACACATGAAGGGATAGCCAGGAGAATACTAATGCAAATCTACCAGTGCATTCCCTTACAGCACATGAGACGGCCTTATCATAGTAATGTATGCTTACCAACACAACTGAAGAAAACTGTGGCCCCACAGAGGGTCAGGTGAGTATATACCCAAAATCTACTGATATCCGGAGATGACTCTCAGCCTGCACTGTGAACAAGCAGACACCGGGGATCCCTACACCCCACGATCGACCCATACGTCCTTTGCGATCTACCAGTAGATCGCGATCGACGTATTGGGCACCCCTGATCTAGGTCCTACACAGATATCTATTATCCCCATTGTAGATTATCTACAATGCCATACATAGACATATAGGGAGTCGCCTCACCATTGTGCAGGTTTACACCTCATACTGCTCTTCTTACCCCTCTGTATTTGGATGTTATACGGCTCCTGTTGGTTGCATGTATGGATGGCTTATGGTGAGATCACATACTTGTTATCATGTTACATACACATGTATGAGCCGTGTAATTGTCAGACTTGGTGGTGATTCAGTGCAGCGGCCAGTTATTTTACGGCTGCTGTTCATTTTTGTACATTGTTCTTGGTGTTTTTAATGCTGAATAATAAAACTTTAGTATTTTGGATATAAACAACTATCTTGTTAATTATTCCGTTTATCTTGGGTATATACTTACCTGACTAAATGTCACCCGTGTAACCCAGGAGGAAGTGCGGCGCCGCCTGCAAAACACTACAATAGAGAAATCACCTGGTCCAGATGGAATCCACCCCGAGTGCTGAGGGAATGAAGCTTGGTCATAGATAGACCCTCACCCTACTAATATTCTACATGTCACAGTTTGGATGTTTGTTCCTCAATCACACAGAAACCACTGAGCGGATTTGGATGACATTTGGCACATACAGTGGCGGCCAAAAAAAACTGCACCACCTGTGGATTTTGTCAAATGTATGTGATGTGTATAAATCGAGTCCCTGCAGATGATGTGTATACCTCCTACTACGAAATCAACGGAAAAAGGTCACGTGACAGGTACAACATCGCCAAATACTCGTCACCCAGGAGAGAAGAGGATAGAAATGGAAAAAGACAAGAAATTGTCGGATCATTCCTTACAACCTAAGTAACTTTTATTGTTTTTTTCTGTCACAGACACCAATGGAACCAGAATACAATACAGTGAGATTGTATAGAGACATCGATTGGTGCCTAATATTTTGTGGCTCCTCCTTTAGCGGCAATAACTGTTTGCATGTGTCTGGCCTGGAATAAATCCGGTTGTGAATGTATTGCTGGTCACGGTCATGCTGCCACACTCTATTATTGACTTCTTGGGGTTCAGTTTTACTCTTTGGCTTCTTCGCAGTAATTATACAACCCATGATATGCCGGCAATGTCCAATAGGATTGATATCAGGACTGTCGCCAGGCCATTCCAACACTTGGATTTTGCTCGTTTTCAGGAATTCCTGGACCTGAAGCGAGTGGAGAAAGAGAAAACGTTAATAAAGTGTGGTAACAACATTAAGAAATAAACCTATGAATAAATCTGCTGAGAACTACTCACTGGCTGTGCTGTGTAGCAAGGTGCGGAGTCATGTTGGAATATGCAGATCTGGCTGTCTGAGTAGTGACCGGTGATCGTCGGTTTCAGAGATGTCTCTAAGATGTCATGGTAGCGTTTTGTGTTCACTGTTCCTGTGACCTGCTCCTTTGCTTCTTCTGCCTCCCCAGATTATTTGGCCTGCTGGACTCTTTACAGTCGGTACTATACATTCTGGTTGGTAGGCCTCCGATTTTCGTCTTCACACACCATTTCCCATCTGATCCATGGAGACTGAATATTGATTCATCAGATAAGATGACGTTGTCCAACTGTTCTTTTGTCCAAGAAACATGTCTCTCAGTCCAAGCAAGTCGCTTTTTCCTCATTTCTTTGGTCAGCAGTGGCTTCTTTTTGGGTCGATAGGCACAGACCACATTGTGTTAGACGTCTTCAGATAGTTCGTGCACTTATTTCAACAGCAGACGCATCGCGAAACTCAACTTTTAGGTCCGAAGCACTAGCATGATGATTACGAAGACACAATCCCTTCAGATATCGGTCTTGAGATGGGGCCGTAACTCTTTTTTAATCAGATCCTGCTTTTTGCTTCAAATCACCCGTTTCCCGCCTTCATTTCAGTAACCGAACCCCGGTGCAGTGGTGACAGCTTAGTTTAGCAGCAACGCCAGGTACGACAACCCTTCCTGGGATAGCGCAAAAGCTACACTTTTTTTTTCTCGGTGTCAACTGGACGTAATGCGCCATCCTTACACTTCAAGTAATCGAGACGCTTCTGAGTAACCCTTACCCTCCACCATGCTAGATATAGGAAAGGATGATGCAACACTCAAATGTATCACTGAAAATAATAATACCATTTTTGCTACAATCATTACATTTTATGAAATGGTGTGGTTTTTTGACCGCCACTGTAGATACTCTGTAACCTGGAGTAACACATCGGCTATTTTGTATCCCAGTAAATGACATGGCTTCACTACTGTTCTGGATTTATGGTCACATACTATATTACATGTCCCATAGATACTCTGTAACCTGGAGTAACACATCGGCTATTTTGTATCCCAGTAAATGACATGGCTTCACTACTGTTCTGGATTTATGGTCACATACTATATTACATGTCCCATAGATACTCTGTAACCTGGAGTAACACATCGGCTACTTTGTATCCCAGTAAATGACATGGCTTCACTACTGTTCTGGATTTATGGTCACATACTATATTACATGTCCCATAGATACTCTGTAACCTGGAGTAACACATCGGCTACTTTGTATCCCAGTAAATGAAATGGCTTCACTACTGTTCTGGATTTATGGTCACATACTATATTACATGTCCCATAGATACTCTGTAACCTGGAGTAACACATCGGCTACTTTGTATCCCGGTACATGACATGGCTTCACTACTGTTCTGGATTTATGGTCACATACTATATTACACTGCTCCTGCAGCCGCTTATCTCAGGTCCCAGGGCTGTTATCTCTCTATGTAACACTCAGCTAACCCTCAGTCCATTGTGTACAAGCATCTGCATATTATCTGATCTGCTCCGGGCAGTGCTGACACACTGGAGGGGGAAACACCTTTACTCTACATTGGCAGTTTGCTAATATAAAACATGGCAAGAAAAAGAAAATCTAATTTGTCACAAACGAGAGCTATGAAGGAGCCAGAAGTCACAGAGTTCTCCTCAAGTGGAACTAACGGGGATCATCGGCGCCAGCAACACGCTCATTATATGGCGTCAAAGCAAGCTGCTGAGATGCCAGAACAATCACAGGAACGGTGTGAGGAATGAGTTCAGCAGCAGGATAGCTTCACAGCTGCCAAAACATCGGAGCAGGCAAACCATCGACGGCAGCAATTTGCTAAATATAGGCGGATCATCGACGCCAACAACACGGAGACAAAGTCGCGGGCAGAGGCTAGTGTCTAATATTTAAAGGGGCTCTTTCACTGGGAAAGGTCACACGTAGCTCAGCACATCCTTGCACAGGCGTTAGACAGGCCACACCTACCTCGTGTATGTAAATCCCCTCCGTAGTCTTTGTGCATTAGTGCGTTCTTATTCATATGCTAATTAGGGTCCTCCGTGCACAGGAAGTTCCCAGCAGCCTCCTCTCCCTGTTGTGTATGAGAGCAGGGAGGAGGAGTCAGCAGCAGCCTGTGCTGTATATATAGGAGAAGCTAATTAGCATATGGATAAAAACGGACTTATTCAAACACTACAGGGGGGATTTACATCCAGAAGGTAGGCGTGGCCTGTCTAACGCCTATACAAGGATGTGCTGAGCTAGATGTGACCTTTCCCAATGACAGAGCCCCTTTATATATTAGATACAAGGGTCGATGTATGACGGAGCCTAATTCCCTCAGCACTCGGGGCTGGATTCCATCTGGATCGGCCCATCTCTCTATTGCAGTGTTCTGCAGGCGGCGCGGCACCTCCCCCTGGGTTACACGGGTGACATATCATGGAGAGATAACATTACCCCTAATCATGGGGCCGACCATTGGGTTTGAGCAGCAGGATTGGCGCAGAGCAAATGTGCTGCATGTTTTCAAAAAGGGGAGTAAAAGTAAATCCAGCTAGTGTCCACGGAAAATAGCATCGGACACCAACACTAGTGTGAACCCTGCCGAAGAGATGCCATACTTATAGCACCCAATCAGCATGGAGGAATCTGTCCTGTCAGACTAATCTCATCAGCATCTACGAGGAGGTCAGTACAAGACTGGACATGGGTAACACAGAGGGCGTGGTGTATCCGGACATGGGTGATGCAGTGGGCGGGGTGTTTCCAGACATGGGTGATGCAGTGGGCGTGGTGTATCTGGACATGGGTAATACAGTGGGCGTGGTGTATCTGGACATGGGTAACACAGAGGGCGTGGTGTATCCGGACATGGGTGATGCAGTGGGCGTGGTGTATCTGGACATGGGTAACACAGAGGGCGTGGTGTATCTGGACATGGGTAATGCAGTAGACGTGGTGTTTCCAGACATGGGTAATACAGTGGGCGTGGTGTATCTGGACATGGGTAATGCAGTAGACGTGGTGTATCCGGACATGGGTGATGCAGTGGGCGGGGTGTATCTGGACATGGGTAATGCAGTAGACGTGGTGTATCCAGACATGGGTAATACAGTGGGCATGGTGTATCTGGACATGGGTAACACAGAGGGCGTGGTGTATCCGGACATGGGTGATGCAGTGGGCGTGGTGTATCTGGACATGGGTAACACAGAGGGCGTGGTGTATCTGGACATGGGTAATGCAGTAGACGTGGTGTTTCCAGACATGGGTAATACAGTGGGCGTGGTGTATCTGGACATGGGTAATGCAGTAGACGTGGTGTATCCGGACATGGGTGATGCAGTGGGCGGGGTGTATCTGGACATGGGTAATGCAGTAGACGTGGTGTATCCGGACATGGGTGATGCAGTGGGCGGGGTGTATCTGGACATGGGTAATGCAGTAGACGTGGTGTATCCGGACATGGGTGATGCAGTGGGCGTGGTGTATCCGGACATGGGTGATGCAGTGGGCGGGGTGTATCCGGACATGGGTAATACAGTGGGCGTGGTGTATCTGGACATGGGTAATACAGTGGGCGTGGTGTATCTGGACATGGGTAATACAGTGGGCGTGGTGTATCCGGACATGGGTGATGCAGTGGGCGGGGTGTATCCAGACATGGGTAATACAGTGGGCGTGGTGTATCTGGACATGGGTAATACAGTGGGCGTGGTGTATCTGGACATGGGTAATACAGTGGGCGTGGTGTATCTGGACATGGGTAATACAGTGGGCGTGGTGTATCTGGACATGGGTAATACAGTGGGCGTGGTGTATCTGGACATGGGTAATGCAGTAGACGTGGTGTATCCGGACATGGGTGATGCAGTGGGCGGGGTGTATCTGGACTTTTCTAAGGCTTTTGATTCTGTACCACATAAAAGGTTGGTATGCAAAATGAGAATGTTGGAACTGGAACAGATCTGCATTTGGCATTGCAACTGGCTCACTGATAGGAAACAGAGGGGACTTGTAATGGTAAATATTCAGACTGGGTCACAGTCAGCAGTGTGGTGCCACAGGGGTTAGTATTGGGGTGACAGTCAGCAGTGCGGTGCCACAGGGGTCAGTATTAGGTCCTCTCTTGTTTAACAATGTACAAATACATGAAGGAACAAAAAGAACTTTCGAATGATATTTTTACTCCAAGACCGGTGACAGTGACAAGGAGACATCCTCTACACCTAGACCGGTGACAGTGACAAGGAGACGTCCTCTACACCTAGACCGGTGACAAGGAGACGTCCTCTACACCTAGACCGGTGACGTCCTCTACACCAAAACCGGTGACAATGGGATGCCCTCTACACCTAGACCGGTGACAGTGACAACGAGACGTCCTCTACACCTAGACCGGTGACAGTGACAAGGAGACGTCCTCTACACCTAGACCGGTGACAAGGGGACGTCCTCTACACCTAGACCGGTGACAAGGGGACGTCCTCTACACCTAGACCGGTGACAGTGACAAGGAGACGTCCTCTACACCTAGACCGGTGACAAGGGGACGTCCTCTACACCTAGACCGGTGACAAGGGGACGTCCTCTACACCTAGACCGGTGACGTCCTCTACACCTAAACTGGTGACAAGGGGACGTCCTCTACACCTAGACCAGTGACAATGACAAGGGGACGTCCTCTACACCTAGACCAGTGACAAGGGGACGTCCTCTACACCTAGACCGGTGACAAGGGGACGTCCTCTACACCTAGACCGGTGACGTCCTCTACACCTAAACCGGTGACAAGGGGACGTCCTCTACACCTAGACCAGTGACAATGACAAGGGGACGTCCTCTACACCTAGACCAGTGACAAGGGGACGTCCTCTACACCTAGACTGGTGACAGTGACAAGGGGACATCCTCTACACCTAGACCAGTGACAAGTAAACGTCCTCTACACCTAGACCGGTGACAAGGAGAAGTCCTCTACACCTAGACCGGTGACAAGGAGAAGTCCTCTACACCTAGACCGGTGACAAGGAGAAGTCCTCTACACCTAGACCGGTGACAAGGAGAAGTCCTCTACACCTAGACCGGTGACAAGGGGACGTCCTCTACACCTAGAACGGTGACGTCCTCCACACCTAAACCGGTGACAAGGGGACGCCCTCTACACCTAGACCGGTGACAGTGACAAGGGGACATCCTCTACACCTAGACTGGTGACAAGGGGACGTCCTCTACACCTAGACTGGTGACAAGGGGACGTCCTCTACACCTAGACCAGTGACAATGACAAGGGGACGTCCTCTACACCTAGACTGCTGACAGTGACAAGGGGACGTCCTCTACACCTAGACTGCTGACAGTGACAAGGGGACGTCCTCTACACCTAGACCAGTGACAATGACAAGGGGATGTCCTCTACACCTAGACCAGTGACAATGACAAGGGGACGTCCTCTACACCTAGACCGGTGACAGTGACAAGGGGACGTCCTCTACACCTAGACCAGTGACAATGACAAGGGGACGTCCTCTACACCTAGACCAGTGACAATGACAAGGGGACGGCCTCTACACCTAGACCGGTGACAGTGACAAGGGGACGTCCTCTACACCTAGACCAGTGACAATGACAAGGGGACGTCCTCTACACCTAGACCAGTGACAATGACAAGGGGACGTCCTCTACACCTAGACCGGTGACAGTGACAAGGGGACGTCCTCGACACCTAGATCGGTGACAATGGGACGTCCTCTACACCTAGACCAGTGACAAGGGGACGTCCTCTACACCTAGGCCAGTGACAAGGGGACATCCTCTACACCTAGACTGGTGACAAGGGGACGTCCTCTACACCTAGACTGGTGACAAGGGGACGTCCTCTACACCTAGACTGGTGACAAGGGGACGTCCTCTACACCTAGACCGGTGACAGTGACAAGGGGACGTCCTCTACACCTAGACCAGTGACAATGACAAGGGGACGTCCTCTACACCTAGACCGGTGACAGTGACAAGGGGACGTCCTCTACACCTAGACCAGTGACAATGACAAGGGGACGTCCTCTACACCTAGACCAGTGACAATGACAAGGGGACGTCCTCTACACCTAGACCAGTGACAGTGGGACGTCCTCTACACCTAGACCAGTGACAATGACAAGGGGACGTGCTCTACACCTAGACCAGTGACAATGACAAGGGGACGTCCTCTACACCTAGACCGGTGACAGTGACAAGGGGACGTCCTCGACACCTAGATCGGTGACAATGGGACGTCCTCTACACCTAGACTGGTGACAAGGGGACGTCCTCTACACCTAGACTGGTGACAAGGGGACGTCCTCTACACCTAGACTGGTGACAAGGGGACGTCCTCTACACCTAGACTGGTGACAGTGACAAGGGGACGTCCTCTACACCTAGACCGGTGACAGTGACAAGGGGATTTCCTCTACACCTAGACCGGTGACAGTGACAAGGGGACGTCCTCTACACCTAGACCAGTGACAATGACAAGGGGACGTCCTCTACACCTAAATCAGTGACAATGACAAGGGGACGTCCTCTACACCTAGACCGGTGACAGTGACAAGGGGACGTCCTCTACACCTAGACCGGTGAAAGTGACAAGGGGACGTCCTCTACACCTAGACCGGTGAAAGTGACAAGGGGACGTCCTCTACACCTAGACCAGTGATAGTGACAAGGGGACGTCCTCTACACCTAGACCAGTGACAGCGACGGGACGTCCTCTACACCTAGACCAGGGTGATATAGGGAGCAGTATACAGGCATTAACAGTGAGGGGTGATACAGGGGCAGCATACAGGTATATACAATGAGGGGTGATACAGGGAGCAGTATACAGGTATATACAGTGAGGGGTGAAATAGGGGCAGTATACAGGTATATACAGTGAGGGGTGATATAGGGGCAGTATACAGGAATATACAGGTATATACAGTGAGGGGTGAAATAGGGGCAGTATACAGGTATATACAGTGAGGGGAGATATAGGAGCAGTATACAGGTATATACAGTGAGGGGTAATATATAGCAGTATACAGGTATATACAGTGAGGGGTGATACAGGGAGCAGTATACAGGTATATACAGTGAGGGGTGATACAGGAGCAGTATACAAGTATATACAGTGAGGGGTGATACAGGGGCAGTATACAGGTATATACAGTGAGGGGTGATACAGGGGGCAGTATACAGGTATATACAGTGAGGGGTGATACAGGGGCAGTATACAGGTATATACAGTGAGGGGTGATACAGGGGCAGTATACAGGTATATACAGTGAGGGGTGATATATGGAGCAGTATACAGGTATATACAGTGAGGGGTGATACAGGGGGCAGTGTACAGGTATATACAGTGAGGGGTGATATAGGAGCAGTATACAGGTATATACAGTGAGGGGTGATATATGGAGCAGTATACAGGTATATACAATGAGGGGTGATACAGGGGCAGTATACAGGTATATACAGTGAGGGGTAATATATAGCAGTATACAGGTATATACAGTGAGGGGTGATACAGGGGGCAGTATACAGGAATATACAGTGAGGGGTGATACAGGGGGCAGTATACAGGTATATACAGTGAGGGGTGATACAGGGGCAGTATACAGGTATATACAGTGAGGGGTGATACAGGGGCAGTATACAGGTATATACAGTGAGGGGTGATATATGGAGCAGTATACAGGTATATACAGTGAGGGGTGATACAGGGGCAGTATACAGGTATATACAGTGAGGGGTAATACAGGGAGCAGTATACAGGTATATACAGTGAGGGGTGATATAGGAGCAGTATACAGGTATATACAGTGAGGGGTGATATAGGGGCAGTATACAGGTATATACAGTGAGGGGTAATATATAGCAGTATACAGGTATATACAGTGAGGGGTGATACAGGGGGCAGTATACAGGAATATACAGTGAGGGGTGATACAGGGGGCAGTATACAGGTATATACAGTGAGGGGTGATACAGGGGCAGTATACAGGTATATACAGTGAGGGGTGATACAGGGGCAGTATACAGGTATATACAGTGAGGGGTGATATATGGAGCAGTATACAGGTATATACAGTGAGGGGTGATACAGGGGCAGTATACAGGTATATACAGTGAGGGGTAATACAGGGAGCAGTATACAGGTATATACAGTGAGGGGTGATATAGGAGCAGTATACAGGTATATACAGTGAGGGGTGATATAGGGGCAGTATACAGGTATATACAGTGAGGGGTGATACAGGGGGCAGTATACAGGTATATACAGTGAGGGGTGATACAGGGGGCAGTATACAGGTATATACAGTGAGGGGTGATACAGGGGCAGTATACAGGTATATACAGTGAGGGGTGATACAGGGGCAGTATACAGGTATATACAGTAAGGGGTGATACAGGGGCAATATACAGGTATATACAGTGAGGGGTGATACAGGGGCAGTATACAGGTATATACAGTGAGGGGTGATACAGGGGCAGTATACAGGTATATACAGTGAGGGGTGATACAGGGGCAGTATACAGGTATATACAGTGAGGGGTGATACAGGGGCAGTATACAGGTATATACAGTGATGGTTGATACAGGGGCAGTATACAGGTATATACAGTGAGGGGTGATACAGGGGCAGTATACAGGTATATACAGTGAGGGGTGATACAGGGGCAGTATACAGGTATATACAGTGAGGGGTGATACAGGGGCAGTATACAGGTATATACAGTGAGGGGTGATACAGGGGCAGTATACAGGTATATACAGTGAGGGGTGATACAGGGGCAGTATACAGGTATATACAGTGAGGGGTGATACAGGGGGCAGTATACAGGTATATACAGTGATGGGTGATACAGGGGCAGTATACAGGTATATACAGTGAGGGGTGATACAGGGGCAGTATACAGGTATATACAGTGAGGGGTGATACAGGGGCAGTATACAGGTATATACAGTGAGGGGTGATACAGGGGCAGTATACAGGTATATACAGTGAGGGGTGATACAGGGGCAGTATACAGGTATATACAGTGAGGGGTGATACAGGGGCAGTATACAGGTATATACAGTGATGGTTGATACAGGGGCAGTATACAGGTATATACAGTGAGGGGTGATACAGGGGCAGTATACAGGTATATACAGTGAGGGGTGATACAGGGGCAGTATACAGGTATATACAGTGAGGGGTGATACAGGGGCAGTATACAGGTATATACAGTGAGGTGTGATACAGGGGCAGTATACAGGTATATACAGTGAGGGGTGATACAGGGGCAGTATACAGGTATATACAGTGAGGGGTGATACAGGGGCAGTATACAGGTATATACAGTGAGGGGTGATACAGGGGCAGTATACAGGTATATACAGTGAGGGGTGATACAGGGGCAGTATACAGGTATATACAGTGAGGGGTGATACAGGGGCAGTATACAGGTATATACAGTGAGGGGTGATACAGGGGCAGTATACAGGTATATACAGTGAGGGGTGATACAGGGGCAGTATACAGGTATATACAGTGATGGTTGATACAGGGGCAGTATACAGGTATATACAGTGAGGGGTGATACAGGGGCAGTATACAGGTATATACAGTGAGGGGTGATACAGGGGCAGTATACAGGTATATACAGTGAGGGGTGATACAGGGGCAGTATACAGGTATATACAGTGATGGTTGATACAGGGGCAGTATACAGGTATATACAGTGAGGGGTGATACAGGGGCAGTATACAGGTATATACAGTGATGGGTGATACAGGGGCAGTATACAGGTATATACAGTGAGGGGTGATACAGGGGCAGTATACAAGTATATACAGTGAGGGGTGATACAGGAGCAGTATACAGGTATATACAGTGAGGGGTGATACAGGGGCAGTATACAGGTATATACAGTGAGGGGTGATACAGGGGCAGTATACAGGTATATACAGTGAGGGGTGATACAGGGGCAGTATACAGGTATATACAGTGAGGGGTGATACAGGGGCAGTATACAGGTATATACAGTGAGGGGTGATACAGGGGCAGTATACAGGTATATACAGTGAGGGGTGATACAGGGGCAGTATACAGGTATATACAGTGATGGTTGATACAGGGGCAGTATACAGGTATATACAGTGAGGGGTGATACAGGGGCAGTATACAGGTATATACAGTGATGGGTGATACAGGGGCAGTATACAGGTATATACAGTGAGGGGTGATACAGGGGCAGTATACAGGTATATACAGTGATGGGTGATACAGGGGCAGTATACAGGTATATACAGTGAGGGGTGATACAGGAGCAGTATACAGGTATATACAGTGAGGGGTGATACAGGGGCAGTATACAAGTATATACAGTGATGGTTGATACAGGGGCAGTATACAGGTATATACAGTGAGGGGGGATATTTGGGGGACATGTAGGGGTGTCAGTATTGGTCTCCTCTCACAGTTACATGGGGGCCGCTGTGTGTGAGGGGAGAGGCCCATGGGCGGGCCGGGGCAGGTGTATGGAGGGAGCCGTCTGTCGGGGCCTGTGCTCGGGCTCCAGCTGTCACCTCTCCGCTCTCACCCTGCTCCTTCAGGCCGGCCAGAATCCTCAGCTCCCGGTCCTCCTCCTCCTCCTCCTCCGGGCGGATCATCGTGACAGCGGGAAGAAGCGACTACAGCGGGCCCGGAAGTGGCAGAGCGAGGGGCGGGGCCTGATGTCACCTATACACCTATAGGGGCGCAGCCGGTGATGTCACCTGCCCGGCATAGTCACCATGGATACCCCACACTATACCATCACCTATACACTATACTGAGCCTGAGATATATCCTGTATTATACCCCAGAGCTGCGCTCACCAGTATACATCACCTATACACTATACTGAGCCTGAGATATATCCTGTATTATACCCCAGAGCTGCGCTCACCAGTATACATCACCTATACACTATACTGAGCCTGAGCTATATCCTGTATTATACCCCAGAGCTGCGCTCACCAGTATACATCACCTATACACTATACCGAGCCTGAGATATATCCTGTATTATACCCCAGAGCTGCGCTCACCAGTATACATCACCTATACACTATACCGAGCCTGAGATATATCCTGTATTATACCCCAGAGCTGCGCTCACCAGTATACATCACCTATACACTATACCGAGCCTGAGATATATCCTGTATTATACCCCAGAGCTGCGCTCACCAGTATACATCACCTATACACTATACCGAGCCTGAGATATATCCTGTATTATACCCCAGAGCTGCGCTCACCAGTATACATCACCTATACACTATACCGAGCCTGAGATATATCCTGTATTATACCCCAGAGCTGCGCTCACCAGTATACATCACCTATACACTATACCGAGCCTGAGATATATCCTGTATTATACCCCAGAGCTGCGCTCACCAGTATACATCACCTATACACTATACTGAGCCTGAGATATATCCTGTATTATACCCCAGAGCTGCGCTCACCAGTATACATCACCTATACACTATACTGAGCCTGAGCTATATCCTGTATTATACCCCAGAGCTGCGCTCACCAGTATACATCACCTATACACTATACTGAGCCTGAGATATATCCTGTATTATACCCCAGAGCTGCGCTCACCAGTATACATCACCTATACACTATACTGAGCCTGAGCTATATCCTGTATTATACCCCAGAGCTGCGCTCACCAGTATACATCACCTATACACTATACCGAGCCTGAGATATATCCTGTATTATACCCCAGAGCTGCGCTCACCAGTATACATCACCTATACACTATACCGAGCCTGAGATATATCCTGTATTATACCCCAGAGCTGCGCTCACCAGTATACATCACCTATACACTATACCGAGCCTGAGATATATCCTGTATTATACCCCAGAGCTGCGCTCACCAGTATACATCACCTATACACTATACCGAGCCTGAGATATATCCTGTATTATACCCCAGAGCTGCGCTCACCAGTATACATCACCTACACACTATACCGAGCCTGAGATATATCCTGTATTATACCCCAGAGCTGCGCTCACCAGTATACATCACCTATACACTATACCGAGCCTGAGATATATCCTGTATTATACCCCAGAGCTGCGCTCACCAGTATACATCACCTATACACTATACCGAGCCTGAGATATATCCTGTATTATACCCCAGAGCTGCGCTCACCAGTATACATCACCTATACACTATACCGAGCCTGAGATATATCCTGTATTATACCCCAGAGCTGCGCTCACCAGTATACATCACCTACACACTATACCGAGCCTGAGCTATATCCTGTATTATACCCCAGAGCTGCGCTCACCAGTATACATCACCTATACACTATACCGAGCCTGAGATATATCCTGTATTATACCCCAGAGCTGCGCTCACCAGTATACATCACCTATACACTATACCGAGCCTGAGATATATCCTGTATTATACCCCAGAGCTGCGCTCACCAGTATACATCACCTATACACTATACCGAGCCTGAGATATATCCTGTATTATACCCCAGAGCTGCGCTCACCAGTATACATCACCTATACACTATACCGAGCCTGAGATATATCCTGTATTATACCCCAGAGCTGCGCTCACCAGTATACATCACCTACACACTATACCGAGCCTGAGATATATCCTGTATTATACCCCAGAGCTGCGCTCACCAGTATACATCACCTACACACTATACTGAGCCTGAGCTATATCCTGTATTATACCCCAGAGCTGCGCTCACCAGTATACATCACCTATACACTATACCGAGCCTGAGATATATCCTGTATTATACCCCAGAGCTGCGCTCACCAGTATACATCACCTATACACTATACCGAGCCTGAGATATATCCCTGTATTATACCCCAGAGCTGCGCTCACCAGTATACATCACCTACACACTATACCGAGCCTGAGATATATCCTGTATTATACCCCAGAGCTGCGCTCACCAGTATACATCACCTATACACTATACTGAGCCTGAGCTATATCCTGTATTATACCCCCAGAGCTGCGCTCACCAGTATACATCACCTATACACTATACCGAGCCTGAGATATATCCTGTATTATACCCCAGAGCTGCGCTCACCAGTATACATCACCTATACACTATACCGAGCCTGAGATATATCCTGTATTATACCCCAGAGCTGCGCTCACCAGTATACATCACCTATACACTATACCGAGCCTGAGATATATCCTGTATTATACCCCAGAGCTGCGCTCACCAGTATACATCACCTATACACTATACCGAGCCTGAGATATATCCTGTATTATACCCCAGAGCTGCGCTCACCAGTATACATCACCTATACACTATACCGAGCCTGAGATATATCCTGTATTATACCCCAGAGCTGCCCTCACCAGTATACATCACCTATACACTATACTGAGCCTGAGATATATCCTGTATTATACCCCCAGAGCTGCGCTCACCAGTATACATCACCTATACACTATACTGAGCCTGAGATATATCCTGTACTATACCCCAGAGCTGCGCTCACCAGTATACATCACCTATACACTATACCGAGCCTGAGATATATCCTGTATTATACCCCAGAGCTGCGCTCACCAGTATACATCACCTATACACTATACCGAGCCTGAGATATATCCTGTATTATACCCCAGAGCTGCGCTCACCAGTATACATCACCTATACACTATACGAGCCTGAGCTATATCCTGTATTATACCCCAGAGCTGCGCTCACCAGTATACATCACCTATACACTATACCGAGCCTGAGATATATCCTGTATTATACCCCAGAGCTGCGCTCACCAGTATACATCACCTATACACTATACCGAGCCTGAGCTATATCCTGTATTATACCCCAGAGCTGCGCTCACCAGTATACATCACCTATACACTATACCGAGCCTGAGCTATATCCTGTATTATACCCCAGAGCTGCGCTCACCAGTATACATCACCTATACACTATACCGAGCCTGAGCTATATCCTGTATTATACCCCAGAGCTGCGCTCACCAGTATACATCACCTATACACTATACCGAGCCTGAGCTATATCCTGTATTATACCCCAGAGCTGCGCTCACCAGTATACATCACCTATACACTATACGAGCCTGAGCTATATCCTGTATTATACCCCAGAGCTGCGCTCACCAGTATACATCACCTATACACTATACCGAGCCTGAGCTATATCCTGTATTATACCCCAGAGCTGCGCTCACCAGTATACATCACCTATACACTATACCGAGCCTGAGATATATCCTGTATTATACCCCAGAGCTGCGCTCACCAGTATACATCACCTATACACTATACCGAGCCTGAGATATATCCTGTATTATACCCCAGAGCTGCGCTCACCAGTATACATCACCTATACACTATACCGAGCCTGAGATATATCCTGTATTATACCCAGAGCTGCGCTCACCAGTATACATCACCTATACACTATACCGAGCCTGAGATATATCCTGTATTATACCCCAGAGCTGCGCTCACCAGTATACATCACCTATACACTATACCGAGCCTGAGCTATATCCTGTATTATACCCCAGAGCTGCGCTCACCAGTATACATCACCTATACACTATACCGAGCCTGAGCTATATCCTGTATTATACCCAGAGCTGCGCTCACCAGTATACATCACCTATACACTATACCGAGCCTGAGCTATATCCTGTATTATACCCCAGAGCTGCGCTCACCAGTATACATCACCTATACACTATACCGAGCCTGAGATATATCCTGTATTATACCCCAGAGCTGCGCTCACCAGTATACATCACCTATACACTATACCGAGCCTGAGATATATCCTGTATTATACCCCAGAGCTGCGCTCACCAGTATACATCACCTATACACTATACCGAGCCTGAGATATATCCTGTATTATACCCCAGAGCTGCGCTCACCAGTATACATCACCTATACACTATACCGAGCCTGAGATATATCCTGTATTATACCCCAGAGCTGCGCTCACCAGTATACATCACCTATACACTATACCGAGCCTGAGATATATCCTGTATTATACCCCAGAGCTGCGCTCACCAGTATACATCACCTATACACTATACCGAGCCTGAGATATATCCTGTATTATACCCCAGAGCTGCGCTCACCAGTATACATCACCTATACACTATACCGAGCCTGAGCTATATCCTGTATTATACCCCAGAGCTGCGCTCACCAGTATACATCACCTATACACTATACCGAGCCTGAGCTATATCCTGTATTATA
Organism: Leptodactylus fuscus; assembly: GCF_031893055.1. NCBI lineage: Eukaryota > Metazoa > Chordata > Amphibia > Anura > Leptodactylidae > Leptodactylus > Leptodactylus fuscus. Next base: position 1,082,195 of record NC_134274.1, on the reverse strand, counting down.
CCCCAGAGCTGCGCTCACCAGTATACATCACCTATACACTATACCGAGCTGAGATATATCCTGTACTATACCCCAGAGCTGCGCTCACCAGTATACATCACCTATACACTATACCGAGCCTGAGATATATCCTGTACTATACCCCCAGAGCTGCGCTCACCAGTATACATCACCTATACACTATACCGAGCCTGAGATATATCCTGTACTATACCCCAGAGCTGCGCTCACCAGTATACATCACCTATACACTATACCGAGCCTGAGATATATCCTGTATTATACCCCAGAGCTGCGCTCACCAGTATACATCACCTATACACTATACCGAGCCTGAGATATATCCTGTATTATACCCCAGAGCTGCGCTCACCAGTATACATCACCTATACACTATACCGAGCCTGAGATATATCCTGTATTATACCCCAGAGCTGCGCTCACCAGTATACATCACCTATACACTATACCGAGCCTGAGATATATCCTGTATTATACCCCAGAGCTGCGCTCACCAGTATACATCACCTATACACTATACCGAGCCTGAGATATATCCTGTATTATACCCCAGAGCTGCGCTCACCAGTATACATCACCTATACACTATACCGAGCCTGAGATATATCCTGTATTATACCCCAGAGCTGCGCTCACCAGTATACATCACCTATACACTATACCGAGCCTGAGATATATCCTGTATTATACCCCAGAGCTGCGCTCACCAGTATACATCACCTATACACTATACCGAGCCTGAGATATATCCTGTATTATACCCCAGAGCTGCGCTCACCAGTATACATCACCTATACACTATACCGAGCCTGAGATATATCCTGTATTATACCCAGAGCTGCGCTCACCAGTATACATCACCTATACACTATACCGAGCCTGAGATATATCCTGTATTATACCCCAGAGCTGCGCTCACCAGTATACATCACCTATACACTATACCGAGCCTGAGATATATCCTGTATTATACCCCAGAGCTGCGCTCACCAGTATACATCACCTATACACTATACTGAGCCTGAGATATATCCTGTATTATACCCCAGAGCTGCGCTCACCAGTATACATCACCTATACACTATACCGAGCCTGAGATATATCCTGTATTATACCCCAGAGCTGCGCTCACCAGTATACATCACCTATACACTATACCGAGCCTGAGATATATCCTGTATTATACCCCAGAGCTGCGCTCACCAGTATACATCACCTACACACTATACCGAGCCTGAGATATATCCTGTATTATACCCCAGAGCTGCGCTCACCAGTATACATCACCTACACACTATACCGAGCCTGAGATATATCCTGTATTATACCCCAGAGCTGCGCTCACCAGTATACATCACCTACACACTATACCGAGCCTGAGATATATCCTGTATTATACCCCAGAGCTGCGCTCACCAGTATACATCACCTATACACTATACCGAGCCTGAGATATATCCTGTATTATACCCCAGAGCTGCGCTCACCAGTATACATCACCTATACACTATACCGAGCCTGAGATATATCCTGTATTATACCCCAGAGCTGCGCTCACCAGTATACATCACCTATACACTATACCGAGCCTGAGATATATCCTGTATTATACCCCAGAGCTGCGCTCACCAGTATACATCACCTATACACTATACCGAGCCTGAGATATATCCTGTATTATACCCCAGAGCTGCGCTCACCAGTATACATCACCTATACACTATACCGAGCCTGAGATATATCCTGTATTATACCCCAGAGCTGCGCTCACCAGTATACATCACCTATACACTATACCGAGCCTGAGATATATCCTGTATTATACCCCAGAGCTGCGCTCACCAGTATACATCACCTATACACTATACCGAGCCTGAGATATATCCTGTATTATACCCCAGAGCTGCGCTCACCAGTATACATCACCTATACACTATACCGAGCCTGAGATATATCCTGTATTATACCCCAGAGCTGCGCTCACCAGTATACATCACCTATACACTATACTGAGCCTGAGATATATCCTGTATTATACCCCAGAGCTGCGCTCATCAGTATACATCACCTATACACTATACCGAGCCTGAGCTATATCCTGTATTATACCCCAGAGCTGCGCTCACCAGTATACATCACCTATACACTATACTGAGCCTGAGATATATCCTGTATTATACCCCAGAGCTGCGCTCACCAGTATACATCACCTATACACTATACCGAGCCTGAGATATATCCTGTATTATACCCCAGAGCTGCGCTCACCAGTATACATCACCTATACACTATACCGAGCCTGAGATATATCCTGTATTATACCCCAGAGCTGCGCTCACCAGTATACATCACCTATACACTATACCGAGCCTGAGATATATCCTGTATTATACCCCAGAGCTGCGCTCACCAGTATACATCACCTATACACTATACTGAGCCTGAGATATATCCTGTATTATACCCCAGAGCTGCGCTCACCAGTATACATCACCTATACACTATACCGAGCCTGAGATATATCCTGTATTATACCCCAGAGCTCCCACATTACCCCACATGATATGATGTCATCTCAGGATAACTTTATAAGTCCGAGCTCCATCCACATGTTACAGGACACGACTGGTGACGGCTCATAAAGTCTTATGTTTGTGTAATGACAGTCACCTCTATTACAGAAGTGTCTGACCCCTGTATAAGCAATGCCGCCCCTGCTACCTCCTGTGTCACCCCCTCTACCTAATAGATTGTAAGCTCTTGTGTCCCCCCCTCTACCTCATAGATTGTAAGCTCTTGTGTCACCCCCTCTACCTCATAGAGTGTAAGCTCTTGTGTCCCCCCCTCTACCTCATAGATTGTAAGCTCTTGTGTCCCCCCCTCTACCTCATAGATTGTAAGCTCTTGTGTCACCCCCTCTACCTCATAGATTGTAAGCTCTTGTGTCCCCCCCCTCTACCCCATAGAGTGTAAGCTCTTGTGTCACCCCCTCTACCTCATAGATTGTAAGCTCTTGTGTCCCCCCCTCTACCCCATAGAGTGTAAGCTCTTGTGTCCCCCCCCTCTACCTCATAGATTGTAAGCTCCTGTGTCCCCCCTCTACCTCATAGATTGTAAGCTCCTGTGTCACCTCCTCTACCTCATAGATTGTAAGCTCTTGTGTCCCCCCCTCTACCTCATAGATTGTAAGCTCTTGTGTCACCCCCTCTACCTCATAGATTGTAAGCTCTTGTGTCCCCCCCCTCTACCTCATAGATTGTAAGCTCCTGTGTCCCCCCTCTACCTCATAGATTGTAAGCTCCTGTGTCACCTCCTCTACCTCATAGATTGTAAGCTCTTGTGTCCCCCCCTCTACCTCATAGATTGTAAGCTCTTGTGTCACCCCCTCTACCTCATAGATTGTAAGCTCTTGTGTCCCCCCCTCTACCTCATAGATTGTAAGCTCTTGTGTCACCCCTCTACCTCATAGATTGTAAGCTCTTGTGTCACCCCCTCTACCTCATAGATTGTAAGCTCCTGTGTCACCCCCTCTACCTCATAGATTGTAAGCTCCTGTGTCACCCCCTCTACCTCATAGATTGTAAGCTCTTGTGTCACCCCCCTCTACCTCATAGATTGTAAGCTCTTGTGTCCCCCCTCTACCTCATAGATTGTAAGCTCTTGTGTCCCCCCTCTACCTCATAGATTGTAAGCTCTTGTGTCACCCCCTCTACCTCATAGATTGTAAGCTCTTGTGTCCCCCCTCTACCTCATAGATTGTAAGCTCTTGTGTCCCCCCCTCTACCTCATAGATTGTAAGCTCTTGTGTCCCCTCTCTACCTCATAGACTGTAAGCTCTTGTGTCCCCCCCCTCTACCTCATAGAGTGTAAGCTCTTGTGTCCCCCCCTCTACCTCATAGAGTGTAAGCTCTTGTGTCCCCTCCTCTACCTCATAGACTGTAAGCTCTTGTGTCACCCCCTCTACCTCATAGATTGTAAGCTCTTGTGTCCCCCCTCTACCTCATAGATTGTAAGCTCTTGTGTCCCCCCCTCTACCTCATAGATTGTAAGCTCCTGTGTCACCCCTCTACCTCATAGAGTGTAAGCTCTTGTGTCACCCCCTCTACCTCATAGATTGTAAGCTCTTGTGTCACCCCCTCTACCTCATAGATTGTAAGCTCTTGTGTCCCCTCTCTACCTCATAGATTGTAAGCTCTTGTGTCACCCCCTCTACCTCATAGATTGTAAGCTCTTGTGTCCCCCCCTCTACCTCATAGATTGTAAGCTCTTGTGTCCCCCCTCTACCTCATAGATTGTAAGCTCTTGTGTCACCCCCTCTACCTCATAGATTGTAAGCTCCTGTGTCACCCCTCTACCTCATAGAGTGTAAGCTCTTGTGTCACCCCCTCTACCTCATAGATTGTAAGCTCTTGTGTCACCCCCTCTACCTCATAGATTGTAAGCTCTTGTGTCCCCTCTCTACCTCATAGATTGTAAGCTCTTGTGTCCCCCCTCTACCTCATAGATTGTAAGCTCTTGTGTCCCCCCCTCTACCTCATAGATTGTAAGCTCTTGTGTCACCCCCTTCTACCTCATAGATTGTAAGCTCTTGTGTCACCCCCTCTACCTCATAGATTGTAAGCTCTTGTGTCCCCCCCTCTACCTCATAGAGTGTAAGCTCTTGTGTCCCCCCCCTCTACCTCATAGATTGTAAGCTCTTGTGTCACCCCCTCTACCTCATAGATTGTAAGCTCTTGTGTCCCCCCTCTACCTCATAGACTGTAAGCTCTTGTGTCCCCTCCTCTACCTCATAGATTGTAAGCTCTTATGTCACCCCCTCTACCTCATAGATTGTAAGCTCTTGTGTCCCCCCTCTACCTCATAGACTGTAAGCTCTTGTGTCCCCCCCTCTACCTCATAGATTGTAAGCTCTTGTGTCCCCCCCCTCTACCTCATAGATTGTAAGCTCTTGTGTCACCCCCTCTACCTCATAGATTGTAAGCTCTTGTGTCCCCCCTCTACCTCATAGATTGTAAGCTCTTGTGTCCCCCCCTCTACCTCATAGATTGTAAGCTCTTGTGTCCCCCCTCTACCTCATAGATTGTAAGCTCCTGTGTCACCCCTCTACCTCATAGAGTGTAAGCTCTTGTGTCACCCCCTCTACCTCATAGACTGTAAGCTCTTGTGTCCCCCCCTCTACCTCATAGATTGTAAGCTCTTGTGTCCCCCCTCTACCTCATAGATTGTAAGCTCTTGTGTCACCCCCTCTACCTCATAGATTGTAAGCTCTTGTGTCCCCCCTCTACCTCATAGATTGTAAGCTCTTGTGTCCCCCCTCTACCTCATAGATTGTAAGCTCGTGTCCCCCCCTCTACCTCATAGATTGTAAGCTCTTGTGTCCCCCCTCTACCTCATAGATTGTAAGCTCCTGTGTCCCCCCCCTCTACCTCATAGACTGTAAGCTCCTGTGTCCCCCCCTCTACCTCATAGATTGTAAGCTCTTGTGTCCCCTCCTCTACCTCATAGATTGTAAGCTCTTGTGTCCCCCCCTCTACCTCATAGATTGTAAGCTCTTGTGTCCCCCCCTCTACCTCATAGATTGTAAGCTCTTGTGTCCCCCCTCTACCTCATAGACTGTAAGCTCTTGTGTCACCTCCTCTACCTCATAGATTGTAAGCTCTTGTGTCCCCCCTCTACCTCATAGATTGTAAGCTCTTGTGTCCCCCCTCTACCTCATAGATTGTAAGCTCTTGTGTCCCCCCTCTACCTCATAGATTGTAAAGCTCCTGTGTCCCCCCCCTCTACCTCATAGACTGTAAGCTCTTGTGTCCCCCCTCTACCTCATAGATTGTAAGCTCTTGTGTCCCCCCTCTACCTCATAGATTGTAAGCTCTTGTGTCACCCCTCTACCTCATAGAGTGTAAGCTCTTGTGTCACCCCCTCTACCTCATAGATTGTAAGCTCTTGTGTCACCCCCTCTACCTCATAGAGTGTAAGCTCTTGTGTCACCCCCTCTACCTCATAGATTGTAAGCTCTTGTGTCCCCCCCTCTACCTCATAGATTGTAAGCTCTTGTGTCCCCCTCTACCTCATAGATTGTAAGCTCTTGTGTCCCCCCTCTACCTCATAGAGTGTAAGCTCTTGTTGTCACCCCTCTACCTCATAGATTGTAAGCTCTTGTGTCCCCCCTCTACCTCATAGATTGTAAGCTCTTGTGTCCCCCCTCTACCTCATAGAGTGTAAGCTCTTGTGTCCCCCCTCTACCTCATAGATTGTAAGCTCTTGTGTCCCCCCTCTACCTCATAGATTGTAAGCTCTTGTGTCCCCCTCTACCTCATAGATTGTAAGCTCTTGTGTCCCCCCCTCTACCTCATAGATTGTAAGCTCTTGTGTCCCCCCCTCTACCTCATAGAGTGTAAGCTCTTGTGTCACCCCCTCTACCTCATAGATTGTAAGCTCTTGTGTCCCCCCTCTACCTCATAGATTGTAAGCTCTTGTGTCCCTCCTCTACCTCATAGACTGTAAGCTCTTGTGTCACCCCCTCTACCTCATAGATTGTAAGCTCTTGTGTCACCCCCTCTACCTCATAGATTGTAAGCTCCTGTGTCACCCCCTCTACCTCATAGATTGTAAGCTCTTGTGTCCCCCCTCTACCTCATAGATTGTAAGCTCTTGTGTCCCCCCTCTACCTCATAGATTGTAAGCTCTTGTGTCCCCCCCTCTACCTCATAGATTGTAAGCTCTTGTGTCCCCCCCTCTACCTCATAGAGTGTAAGCTCTTGTGTCCCCCCCTCTACCTCATAGATTGTAAGCTCTTGTGTCACCCCCTCTACTTCATAGATTGTAAGCTCTTGTGTCACCCCCTCTATCTCATAGATTGTAAGCTCCTGTGTCACCCCTCTACCTCATAGACTGTAAGCTCTTGTGTCACCCCCTCTACCTCATAGATTGTAAGCTCTTGTGTCACCCCCTCTACCTCATAGATTGTAAGCTCTTGTGTCACCCCCTCTACCTCATAGATTGTAAGCTCTTGTGTCACCCCCTCTACCTCATAGATTGTAAGCTCTTGTGTCACCCCCTCTACCTCATAGATTGTAAGCTCTTGTGTCACCCCCTCTACCTCATAGATTGTAAGCTCCTGTGTCACCCCCTCTACCTCATAGACTGTAAGCTCCTGTGTCACCCCCTCTACCTCATAGATTGTAAGCTCTTGTGTCCCCCCCCCCCTCTACCTCATAGATTGTAAGCTCCTGTGTCACCCCTCTACCTCATAGATTGTAAGCTCTTGTGTCACCCCTCTACCTCATAGAGTGTAAGCTCTTGTGTCACCCCCTCTACCTCATAGATTGTAAGCTCCTGTGTCACCCCTCTACCTCATAGATTGTAAGCTCTTGTGTCACCCCTCTACCTCATAGAGTGTAAGCTCTTGTGTCCCCCCCCTCTACCTCATAGATTGTAAGCTCTTGTGTCACCCCCTCTACCTCATAGAGTGTAAGCTCTTGTGTCCCCCCCTCTACCTCATAGATTGTAAGCTCCTGTGTCACCCCCTCTACCTCATAGAGTGTAAGCTCTTGTGTCCCCTCCTCTACCTCATAGACTGTAAGCTCTTGTGTCCCCCCCCTCTACCTCATAGAGTGTAAGCTCCTGTGTCCCCTCCTCTACCTCATAGACTGTAAGCTCTTGTGTCCCCCCCCTCTACCTCATAGACTGTAAGCTCTTGTGTCACCCCCTCTACCTCATAGATTGTAAGCTCTTGTGTCCCCCCCTCTACCTCATAGATTGTAAGCTCTTGTGTCACCCCCTCTACCTCATAGATTGTAAGCTCTTGTGTCACCCCCTCTACCTCATAGATTGTAAGCTCTTGTGTCACCCCCTCTACCTCATAGATTGTAAGCTCTTGTGTCACCCCCTCTACCTCATAGATTGTAAGCTCCTGTGTCACCCCCTCTACCTCATAGACTGTAAGCTCCTGTGTCACCCCCTCTACCTCATAGATTGTAAGCTCTTGTGTCCCCCCCCCCCTCTACCTCATAGATTGTAAGCTCCTGTGTCACCCCTCTACCTCATAGATTGTAAGCTCTTGTGTCACCCCCTCTACCTCATAGAGTGTAAGCTCTTGTGTCACCCCCTCTACCTCATAGATTGTAAGCTCCTGTGTCACCCCTCTACCTCATAGATTGTAAGCTCTTGTGTCACCCCTCTACCTCATAGAGTGTAAGCTCTTGTGTCCCCCCCCTCTACCTCATAGATTGTAAGCTCTTGTGTCACCCCCTCTACCTCATAGAGTGTAAGCTCTTGTGTCCCCCCTCTACCTCATAGATTGTAAGCTCCTGTGTCACCCCCTCTACCTCATAGAGTGTAAGCTCTTGTGTCCCCTCCTCTACCTCATAGACTGTAAGCTCTTGTGTCCCCCCCCTCTACCTCATAGAGTGTAAGCTCTTGTGTCCCCTCCTCTACCTCATAGACTGTAAGCTCTTGTGTCCCCCCCCTCTACCTCATAGATTGTAAGCTCCTGTGTCCCCCCCTCTACCTCATAGATTGTAAGCTCTTGTGTCCCCCCCTCTACCTCATAGATTGTAAGCTCTTGTGTCACCCCCTCTACCTCATAGAGTGTAAGCTCTTGTGTCACCCCCTCTACCTCATAGATTGTAAGCTCTTGTGTCACCCCCTCTACCTCATAGATTGTAAGCTCTTGTGTCACCCCCTCTACCTCATAGAGTGTAAGCTCTTGTGTCCCCTCTCTACCTCATAGACTGTAAGCTCTTGTGTCCCCCCTCTACCTCATAGATTGTAAGCTCTTGTGTCACCCCCTCTACCTCATAGATTGTAAGCTCTTGTGTCACCCCCTCTACCTCATAGATTGTAAGCTCTTGTGTCCCCTCTCTACCTCATAGACTGTAAGCTCTTGTGTCACCCCCTCTACCTCATAGATTGTAAGCTCTTGTGTCACCTCCTCTACCTCATAGATTGTAAGCTCTTGTGTCCCCCCTCTACCTCATAGACTGTAAGCTCTTGTGTCACCCCCTCTACCTCATAGATTGTAAGCTCCTGTGTCACCCCTCTACCTCATAGATTGTAAGCTCTTGTGTCACCCCCTCTACCTCATAGAGTGTAAGCTCTTGTGTCACCCCCTCTACCTCATAGAGTGTAAGCTCTTGTGTCACCCCCTCTACCTCATAGATTGTAAGCTCTTGTGTCCCCCCTCTACCTCATAGATTGTAAGCTCTTGTGTCACCCCCTCTACCTCATAGACTGTAAGCTCTTGTGTCACCCCCTCTACCTCATAGAGTGTAAGCTCTTGTGTCACCTCCTCTACCTCATAGATTGTAAGCTCTTGTGTCACCTCCTCTACCTCATAGATTGTAAGCTCTTGTGTCCCCTCTCTACCTCATAGACTGTAAGCTCTTGTGTCACCTCCTCTACCTCATAGATTGTAAGCTCTTGTGTCCCCTCTCTACCTCATAGACTGTAAGCTCTTGTGTCCTCCCCTCTACCTCATAGATTGTAAGCTCTTGTGTCACCCCCTCTACCTCATAGATTGTAAGCTCTTGTGTCACCTCCTCTACCTCATAGATTGTAAGCTCTTGTGAGCAGGGCCCTCAGTCCCATTGTGTGAAATGATTTTCTTTGTAATGTATCTTTCTGTCTGTATTTGAACCCTACAGATTGTACAGCGCTGCGGAATATGTTGGCGCTATAGAAATAACATTTATTATTATTATTATTACTACCTGTATATTTGTAAAGACCATTTAGGCATATGCTTATCTAAAATAGCGAAAATATAGTGATAGAGCCCCTTTAATAATCCAGTGATAGAGCCCCTTTAATAATCCAGTGATAGAGCCCCTTTAATAATCCAGTGAAGAGCCCCTTTAATAATCCTGTGATAGAGCCCCTTTAATAATCCAGTGATAGAGCCCCTTTAATAATCCAGTGATAGAGCCCCTTTAATAATCCAGTGAAGAGCCCCTTTAATAATCCTGTGATAGAGCCCCTTTAATAATCCTGTGATAGAGCCCCTTTAATAATCCAGTGATAGAGCCCCTTTAATAATCCAGTGATAGAGCCCCTTTAATAATCCAGTGATAGAGCCCATTTAATAATCCAGTAATAGAACCCCTTTAATAATCCAGTGATAGAGCCCCTTTAATAAGCCTGTGATAGAGCCCCTTTAATAATCCAGTGATAGAGCCCCTTTAATAATCCTGTGATAGAGCCCCTTTAATAATCCAGTGATAGAGCCCCTTTAATAATCCAGTGATAGAGCCCCTTTAATAATCCAGTGATAGAGCCCCTTTAATAATCCAGTAATAGAGCCCCTTTAATAATCCAGTAATAGAGCCCCTTTAATAATCCAGTAATAGAGCCCCTTTAATAATCCAGTGATCGAGTCCCTTTAATAATCCAGCAATAGAGCCCCTTTAATAATTCAGTGATGGAGCCCCTTTAATAATCCAGTAATAGAGCCCCTTTAATAATCCAGTGATAGAGCCCCTTTAATAATCCAGTGATAGAGCCCCTTTAATAATCCAGTGATAGAGCCCCTTTAATAATCCTGTTATAGAGCCCCTTTAATAATCCAGTGAAGAGCCCCTTTAATAATCCAGTGAAGAGCCCCTTTAATAATCCAGTGATAGAGCCCCTTTAATAATCCAGTGATAGAGCCCCTTTAATAATCCAGTGATAAAGCCCCTTTAATAATCCAGTGAAGAGCCCCTTTAATAATCCAGTGAAGAGCCCCTTTAATAATCCAGTGATAGAGCCCCTTTAATAATCCAGTGATAGAGCCCCTTTAATAATCCAGTGAAGAGCCCCTTTAATAATCCATAATAATCCAGTGATAGAGCCCCTTTAATAATCCAGTGATAGAGCCCCTTTAATAATCCAGTGATAGAGCCCCTTTAATAATCCAGTGATAGAGCCCCTTTAATAATCCAGTGATAGAGCCCCTTTAATAATCCAGTGATAGAGCCCCTTTAATAATCCAGTGATCGAGCCCCTTTAATAATCCAGTGATAGAGCCCCTTTAATAATCCAGTGATAGAGCCCCTTTAATAATCCAGTGATAGAGCCCCTTTGTAAGGCTCCCCATCAGTTACAGGGGGTTCTCCAGCAGGTTTTGGAGTGTGATGCAGCTGTGGTGCGATGTCTCGGGGGCCCCTGTAACAATGTGATGGGGGGTCCGCACATCTGTCACAGAAGATACACCCACGGAATCTACTTTTGGCCTTTGTTCTCCTCTAGAATATTTTGCTATTTGTTGAATATTTAGCATTCCGGACGCTCTGCCCTGATACATTGTAACAAACTGGACACAAGGCAGATGTGAGGAGGATTGTCAGGTACAGGACGGCTCAGAAACGTTCCCCGAGCAGCGGATGTTATAGGGTCTATGGAATCCTCCTATGACCTGTAATCTTGAGCTGCTGTAGAACTACAAGCACCAGCATTTCCACAGATGTCTGAGAGCCGAAAAATGTACAGAGGTGGCGGCAGTATTATAGGGAGACAATGGAAATAATTACCAAGCCAGGGTGAGAGCCACTTAGAGGGTGACCGCGTGCGCAGGAGCATTATGCAAACCATCACCATCATCATCATCCCCATCATCATCATCATCACCATCATCATCATCCCCATCATCATCACCATCACCATCATCATCATCACCATCATCATCACCATCATCATCACCATCATCATCATCACCATAATCATCACCATCATTATCATCACCATCATCATCATCATCACCATCATCATCATCATTATCATCACCATCATCATCATCACCATCATCATCACCATCATCATCATCCCCATCATCATCATCATCACCATCATCATCATCCCCATCACCATCATCATCACCATCATCATCACCATCATCATCACCATAATCATCACCATCATTATCATCACCATCATCATCATCATCATCATCACCATCATCATCATCATTATCATCACCATCATCATCATCACCATCATCATCATCATCACCATCATCATCATCATTATCATCACCATCATCATCATCACCATCATCATCACCATCATCATCATCCCCATCATCATCATCATCACCACCATCATCATCATCCCCATCATCATCATCATCCCCATCACCATCATCATCACCATCATCATCACCATCATCATCACCATAATCATCACCATCATCATCACCATCATCATCACCATAATCATCACCATCATCATCATCATCACCATCATCATCACCATCATCATCATCACCATCACCATCACCATCATCATCACTATCATCACCATAATCATCATCATCACCATCACCATCATCACCATAATCATCATCATCATCATCACCATCATCAACCATAATCATCATCATCATCATCACTATCATCACCATAATCATCATCATCACCATCACCATCATCACCATAATCATCATCATCATCATCATCACCATAATCATCACCATCACCATCACCATCATCATCACTATCATCACCATAATCATCATCATCACCATCATCACCATAATCATCATCACCATCATCACCATAATCATCATCATCACCATCACCATCATCACCATAATCATCATCATCATCATCACCATCATCACCATAATCATCATCATCACCATCATCATCACCATCATCATCACCATAATCATCACCATCATCATCACCATCATCATCACCATAATCATCACTATCATCATCATCATCACCATCACCATCACCATCATCACCATCACCATCACCATCACCATCATCACCATAATCATCATCATCATCATCACCATCATCATCATCGCGCTCATTTCACCTTCATCTCATAATACTCTTTACACACAAATGAGCGGAAGATCCAGAACGTAAACAGAAATAGCGCAACACTTGTGGGGGGACATTTATGCCGAGGCCTATAGAGGTACAGGGGGTCTGTGCAGAGGAATAAGGGGGTGTATGCAGAAGGACTGGGGTCCTATGTATAGAACTGGTTGGGGTCTATGCAGTGCTCACTGCAACCCCACGGACCTCACTGCAACCTCACAGCTCTTACAGTAAGAACCGGCTCCTGAGGTGACTATTCTACAGATATACAGCTCTTACAGTAAGAACCGGCCCCTGAGGTGACTATTCTACAGATATACAGCTATTACAGTAAGAACCGGCTCCTGAGGTGACTATTCTACAGATATACAGCTATTACAGTAAGAACCGGCTCCTGAGGTGACTATTCTACAGATATACAGCTCTCACAGTAAGAACCAGCTCCAGAGGTGACTATTCTACAGATATACAGCTCTTACAGTAAGAACCGGCCCCTGAGGTGACTATTCTACAGATATACAGCTCTTACAGTAAGAACCGGCTCCTGAGGTGGCTATTCTACAGATATACAGCCCTTACAGTAAGAACCGGCTCCTGAGGTGACTATTCTACAGATATACAGCTCTTACAGTAAGAACCGGCTCCTGAGGTGACTATTCTACAGATATACAGCTCTTACAGTAAGTACCGGCCCCTGAGGTGACTATTCTACAGATATACAGCTCTTACAGTAAGAACCGGCTCCTGAGGTGACTATTCTACAGATATACAGCTCTTACAGTAAGAACCGGCTCCTGAGGTGACTATTCTACAGATATACAGCTCTTACAGTAAGAACCGGCTCCTGAGGTGGCTATTCTACAGATATACAGCTCTTACAGTAAGAACCGGCTCCTGAGGTGACTATTCTACAGATATACAGCTCTTACAGTAAGAACCGGCTCCTGAGGTGACTATTCTACAGATATACAGCTCTTACAGTAAGAACTGGCTCCTGAGGTGACTATTCTACAGATATACAGCTCTTACAGTAAGAACCGGCTCCTGAGGTGACTATTCTACAGATATACAGCTCTCACAATAAGAACCGTCTCCTGAGGTGACTATTCTACAGATATACAGCTCTTACAGTAAGAACCGGCTCCTGAGGTGACTATTCTACAGATATACAGCTCTTACAGTAAGAACCGGCTCCTGAGGTGACTATTCTACAGATATACAGCTCTTACAGTAAGAACCGGCTCCTGAGGTGACTATTCTACAGATATACGGCTCTTATAGTAAAGAACCAGCTCCTGAGGTGACTATTCTACAGATATACAGCTCGTACAGTAAGAGCCGGCTCCTGAGGTGACTATTCTACAGATATACAGCCCTTACAGTAAGTACCGGCCCCTGAGGTGACTATTCTACAGATATACAGCTCTTACAGTAAGAACCGGCTCCTGAGGAGACTATTCTACAGATATACAGCTCTTACAGTAAGAACCGGCTCCTGAGGAGACTATTCTACAGATATACAGCTCTTACAGTAAAGAACCAGCTCCTGAGGTGACTATTCTACAGATATACAGCTCTTACAGTAAGAACCGGCTCCTGAGGTGACTATTCTACAGATATACAGCTCTTACAGTAAGAACCGGCTCCTGAGGTGACTATTCTACAGATATACAGCTCTTACAGTAAGAACCGGCTCCTGAGGTGACTATTCTACAGATATACAGCCCTTACAGTAAAGAACCAGCTCCTGAGGTGACTATTCTACAGATATACAGCTCTTACAGTAAGAACCGGCTCCTGAGGTGACTATTCTACAGATATACAGCCCTTACAGTAAAGAACCAGCTCCTGAGGTGACTATTCTACAGATATACAGCTCTTACAGTAAGATTCGGCTCCTGAGGTGACTATTCTACAGATATACAGCTATTACAGTAAGAACCGGCTCCTGAGGTGACTATTCTACAGATATACAGCTCTTACAGTAAGATCCGGCTCCTGAGGTGACTATTCTACAGATATACAGCCCCTACAGTAAGATCCGGCTCCTGGGGTGACTATTCTACAGATATACAGCTCTTACAGTAAGAACCGGCTCCTGAGGTGACTATTCTACAGATATACAGCTCTTACAGTAAGAACCGGCTCCTGAGGAGACTATTCTACAGATATACAGCTCTTACAGTAAAGAACCAGCTCCTGAGGTGACTATTCTACAGATATACAGCTCTTACAGTAAGAACCGGCTCCTGAGGTGACTATTCTACAGATATACAGCTCTTACAGTAAGAACCGGCTCCTGAGGTGACTATTCTACAGATATACAGCTCTTACAGTAAGAACCGGCTCCTGAGGTGACTATTCTACAGATATATAGCCCTTACAGTAAGAACCGGCTCCTGAGGTGACTATTCTACAGATATACAGCTCTTACAGTAGGAACCGGCTCCTGAGGTGACTATTCTACAGATATATAGCCCTTACAGTAAGAACCGGCTCCTGAGGTGACTATTCTACAGATATACAGCTCTTACAGTAAGAACCGGCTCCTGAGGTGACTATTCTACAGATATACAGCTCTTACAGTAGGAACCGGCTCCTGAGGTGACTATTCTACAGATATACAGCTCTTACAGTAAGAACCGGCTCCTGAGGTGACTATTCTACAGATATACAGCTCTTACAGTAAGATCCGGCTCCTGAGGTGACTATTCTACAGATATACAGCTCTTACAGTAAGAACTGGCTCCTGAGGTGACTATTCTACAGATATACAGCTCTTACAGTAAGGACCGGCTCCTGAGGTGACTATTCTACAGATATACAGCTCTTACAGTAAGAACCAGCTCCTGAGGTGACTATTCTACAGATATACAGCCCTTACAGTAAAGAACCAGCTCCTGAGGTGA
The DNA here is from genome assembly GCF_031893055.1 of Leptodactylus fuscus. Lineage (NCBI taxonomy): Eukaryota > Metazoa > Chordata > Amphibia > Anura > Leptodactylidae > Leptodactylus > Leptodactylus fuscus. The sequence goes on along the minus strand of NC_134274.1, from coordinate 1,066,456 downwards.
CTATTCTACAGATATACAGCCCTTACAGTAAGAACCGGCTCCTGAGGTGACTATTCTACAGATATACGGCTCTTATAGTAAGAACCGGCTCCTGAGGTGACTATTCTACAGATATACAGCTATTACAGTAAGAACCGGCCCCTGAGGTGACTATTCTACAGATATACAGCTCTTACAGTAAGAACCGGCTCCTGAGGTGACTATTCTACAGATATACAGCTCGTACAGTAAGAACCGGCTCCTGAGGTGACTATTCTACAGATATACAGCTCTTACAGTAAGATCCGGCTCCTGAGGTGACTATTCTACAGATATACAGCCCTGACAGTAAGAACCGGCTCCTGAGGTGACTATTCTACAGATATACAGCTCTTACAGTAAGAACCGGCTCCTGAGGGGACTATTCTACAGATATACAGCTCTTACAGTAAGAACCGGCTCCTGAGGTGACTATTCTACAGATATACAGCTCTTACAGTAAGATTCGGCTCCTGAGGTGACTATTCTACAGATATACAGCTCTTACAGTAAGAACCGGCTCCTGAGGTGACTATTCTACAGATATACGGCTCTTATAGTAAGATTCGTCTCCTGAGGTGACTATTCTACAGATATACAGCTCTTACAGTAAGAACCGGCTCCTGAGGTGACTATTCTACAGATATACAGCTCTTACAGTAAGAACCGGCTCCTGAGGTGACTATTCTACAGATATACAGCTCTTACAGTAAGAACCGGCTCCTGAGGTGACTATTCTACAGATATACAGCTCTCACAGTAAGAACCTGCTCCTGAGGTGACTATTCTACAGATATACAGCTCTCACAGTAAGAACCGGCTCCTGAGGTGACTATTCTACAGATATACAGCTCTTACAGTAAGAACCGGCTCCTGAGGTGACTATTCTACAGATATACAGCTCTTACAGTAAGAACCGGCTCCTGAGGTGACTATTCTACAGATATACAGCTCTTACAGTAAGATCCGGCTCCTGAGGTGACTATTCTACAGATATACAGCTCTTACAGTAAGAACTTGCTCCTGAGGTGACTATTCTACAGATATACAGCTCTTACAGTAAGAACCGGCTCCTGAGGTGACTATTCTACAGATATACAGCCCTTACAGTAAGAACCGGCTCCTGAGGTGACTATTCTACAGATATACAGCTCTTACAGTAAGAACCTGCTCCTGAGGTGACTATTCTACAGATATACAGCTCTCACAGTAAGAACCTGCTCCTGAGGTGACTATTCTACAGATATACAGCTCTCACAGTAAGAACCGGCTCCTGAGGTGACTATTCTACAGATATACAGCTCTTACAGTAAGAACCGGCTCCTGAGGTGACTATTCTACAGATATACAGCTCTTACAGTAAGAACCGGCTCCTGAGGTGACTATTCTACAGATATGCAGCTCTTACAGTAAGATCCGGCTCCTGAGGTGACTATTCTACAGATATACAGCTCTTACAGTAAGAACTGGCTCCTGAGGTGACTATTCTACAGATATACAGCTCTTACAGTAAGAACCGGCTCCTGAGGTGACTATTCTACAGATATACAGCTCTTACAGTAAGAACCGGCTCCTGAGGGGACTATTCTACAGATATACAGCTCTTACAGTAAGAAACGGCTCCTGAGGTGACTATTCTACAGATATACAGCCCTTACAGTAAAGAACCGGCTCCTGAGGTGACTATTCTACAGATATACAGCTCTTACAGTAAGACCCGGCCCCTGAGGTGACTATTCTACAGATATACAGCCCTTACAGTAAAGAACCGGCCCCTGAGGTGACTATTCTACAGATATACAGCTCTTACAGTAAGAACCGGCTCCTGAGGTGACTATTCTACAGATATACAGCTATTACAGTAAGAACCGGCTCCTGAGGTGACTATTCTACAGATATACAGCCCTTACAGTAAGATCCGGCTCCTGAGGTGACTATTCTACAGATATACAGCCCTTACAGTAAGAACCGGCTCCTGAGGTGACTATTCTACAGATATACAGCCCTGACAGTAAGAACCGGCCCCTGAGGTGACTATTCTACAGATATACAGCTCTTACAGTAAGAACCGGCTCCTGAGGTGACTATTCTACAGATATACAGCTCTTACAGTAAGAACCGGCTCCTGAGGTGACTATTCTACAGATATACAGCTCTTACAGTAAGAACCGGCTCCTGAGGTGACTATTCTACAGATATACAGCTCTTACAGTAAGAACCGGCTCCTGAGGTGACTATTCTACAGATATACAGCTCTTACAGTAAGAACCTGCTCCTGAGGTGACTATTCTACAGATATACAGCTCTTACAGTAAGACCCGGCCCCTGAGGTGACTATTCTACAGATATACAGCTCTTACAGTAAGAACCGGCTCCTGAGGTGACTATTCTACAGATATACAGCCCTTACAGTAAAGAACCGGCCCCTGAGGTGACTATTCTACAGATATACAGCTCTTACAGTAAGAACCGGCTCCTGAGGTGACTATTCTACAGATATACAGCTATTACAGTAAGAACCGGCTCCTGAGGTGACTATTCTACAGATATACAGCCCTTACAGTAAGAACCGGCTCCTGAGGTGACTATTCTACAGATATACAGCCCTTACAGTAAGAACCGGCTCCTGAGGTGACTACTCTACAGATATACAGCCCTGACAGTAAGATCCGGCCCCTGAGGTGACTATTCTACAGATATACAGCTCTTACAGTAAGAACTGGCTCCTGAGGTGACTATTCTACAGATATACAGCTCTTACAGTAAGAACCGGCTCCTGAGGTGACTATTCTACAGATATACTGCTCTTACAGTAAGAACCGGCCCCTGAGGTGACTATTCTACAGATATACAGCTCTTACAGTAAGAACCGGCTCCTGAGGAGACTATTCTACAGATATACAGCTCTTACAGTAAGAACCGGCTCCTGAGGTGACTATTCTACAGATATACAGCTCTTACAGTAAGAACCTGCTCCTGAGGTGACTATTCTACAGATATACAGCTCTTACAGTAAGAACCGGCTCCTGAGGTGACTATTCTACAGATATACAGCTCTTACAGTAAGAACCGGCTCCTGAGGTGACTATTCTACAGATATACAGCTCTTACAGTAAGAACCGGCTCCTGAGGTGACTATTCTACAGATATACAGCTCTTACAGTAAGAACCGGCTCCTGAGGTGACTATTCTACAGATATACAGCTCTTACAGTAAGAACCGGCTCCTGAGGTGACTATTCTACAGATATACAGCTATTACAGTAAGAACCGGCTCCTGAGGTGACTATTCTACAGATATACAGCTATTACTGTAAGAACCGGCTCCTGAGGTGACTATTCTACATATATACAGCTCTTACAGTAAGAACCGGCTCCTGAGGTGACTATTCTACAGATATACAGCTATTACAGTAAGAACTGGCTCCTGAGGTGACTATTCTACAGATATACAGCTCTTACAGTAAGAACCGGCTCCTGAGGTGACTATTCTACAGATATACTGCTCTTACAGTAAGTACCGGCCCCTGAGGTGACTATTCTACAGATATACAGCTCTTACAGTAAGAACCGGCTCCTGAGGTGACTATTCTACAGATATACAGCTATTACAGTAAGAACCGGCTCCTGAGGTGACTATTCTACAGATATACTGCTCTTACAGTAAGTACCGGCCCCTGAGGTGACTATTCTACAGATATACAGCTCTTACAGTAAGAACCGGCCCCTGAGGTGACTATTCTACAGATATACAGCTATTACAGTAAGAACCGGCTCCTGAGGTGACTATTCTACAGATATACAGCCCTTACAGTAAGAACCGGCTCCTGAGGTGACTATTCTACAGATATACAGCTCTTACAGTAAGAACCGGCTCCTGAGGTGACTATTCTACAGATATACAGCTATTACAGTAAGAACCGGCTCCTGAGGTGACTATTCTACGGATATACAGCTCTTACAGTAAGAACCGGCTCCTGAGGTGACTATTCTACAGATATACAGCCCTTACAGTAAGAACCGGCTCCTGAGGTGACTATTCTACAGATATACAGCTCTTACAGTAAGAACCGGCTCCTGAGGTGACTATTCTACAGATATACAGCCCTTACAGTAAGAACCGGCTCCTGAGGTGACTATTCTACAGATATACAGCTCTTACAGTAAGAACCGGCTCCTGAGGTGACTATTCTACAGATATACAGCTCTTACAGTAAGAACCTGCTCCTGAGGTGACTATTCTACAGATATACAGCTCTTACAGTAAGATCCGGCTCCTGGGGTGACTATTCTACAGATATACAGCTCTTACAGTATGATCCAGCTCCTGAGGTGACTATTCTACAGATATACAGCCCTTACAGTAAAGAACCGGCCCCTGAGGTGACTATTCTACAGATATACAGCTCTTACAGTAAGAACCGGCTCCTGAGGTGAATATTCTACAGATATACAGCTCTTACAGTAAGAACCTGCTCCTGAGGTGACTATTCTACAGATATACAGCTCTTACAGTAAGAACTGGCTCCTGAGGTGACTATTCTACAGATATACAGCTCTTACAGTAAGAACCGGCTCCTGAGGTGGCTATTCTACAGATATACAGCCCTGACAGTAAGAACCAGCTCCTGAGGTGACTATTCTACAGATATACAGCTCTTACAGTAAGATCCGGCTCCTGAGGTGACTATTCTACAGATATACAGCTATTACAGTAAGAACCGGCCCCTGAGGTGACTATTCTACAGATATACAGCTCTTACAGTAAGAATCGGCTCCTGAGGTGACTATTCTACAGATATACAGCCCTTACAGTAAGAACCGGCTCCTGAGGTGACTATTCTACAGATATACAGCCCTTACAGTAAGAACCGGCTCCTGAGGTGACTATTCTACAGATATACAGCTCTTACAGTAAGAACCGGCTCCTGAGGTGACTATTCTACAGATATACAGCTATTACAGTAAGAACCGGCCCCTGAGGTGACTATTCTACAGATATACAGCTCTTACAGTAAGATCCGGCTCCTGGGGTGACTATTCTACAGATATACAGCTATTACAGTAAGATCCGGCTCCTGAGGTGACTATTCTACAGATATACAGCTCTTACAGTAAGAACCGGCTCCTGAGGTGACTATTCTACAGATATACAGCTCTTACAGTAAGATCCGGCTCCTGGGGTGACTATTCTACAGATATACAGCTCTTACAGTAAGAACCGGCTCCTGAGGTGACTATTCTACAGATATACAGCTCTTACAGTAAGATCCGGCTCCTGAGGAGACTATTCTACAGATATACAGCTCTTACTATACTTCGGACTATCAGGACCCCTCTGCTCTCTCTGGACCTCTCGGAGATCGTGGCCGGTCACCCTCAGATTATTCGCGCTGCCTTCTCCAGGTTTCTCGTCTTGTGGTGAATTCTGCGGAGATGACATTTCAGGAGGTTAATGAAGAAAGTAAAGGCAATCCATCCGGAGGAAGAAGAATGGAAATAGCGTCTGGGAATCCATTAGGCGGCCGGTGCGAGGCGTCCGAAACCCTCAAACCTATTAAAGTATCCGCCATGCAAACGGGCAAATGCTTTTAAAATCATTAATGAAGATCTTAAAGAAAACACGAAGCAGCAGCAGCGCGGCCGGAGACGCCGCCGAGGTCATTAACTGCGACCTTTGTGTGCTAATGGGCTTGTATTAATGTGCCGCGAGCAGGAAGCCGCACGCCATCGCAACACTTGGGGATGAATTCAATTATCTCAAGATTTTACATATCCCCCCCCCCCCCCCAATCCTCCTCCGCGGACTTCAGATTTGGGGAATCTTCACTTGTTCGTAGGATTTTTTTTACCTTTAAATGGAGGTTATTATGTAAAAGGAAAGTCTGCAGCACAAAGAGAAGTCTGAGAAGTCTGCAGCACTACAAGTCCCAGCACAAAGAGAAGTCTGCAGCACTACAAGTCCCAGCACAAAGAGAAGTCTGCAGCACTACAAGTCCCAGCACTACAAGTCCCAGCACAAAGAGAAGTCTGAGAAGTCTGCAGCACTACAAGTCCCAGCACAAAGAGAAGTCTGCAGCACTACAAGTCCCAGCACAAAGAGAAGTCTGCAGCACTACAAGTCCCAGCACAAAGAGAAGTCTGCAGCACTACAAGTCCCAGCACTACAAGTCCCAGCACAAAGAGAAGTCTGCGGCACTACAAGTCCCAGCACTACAAGTCCCAGCACAAAGAGAAGTCTGCAGCACTACAAGTCCCAGCACAAAGAGAAGTCTGCAGCACTACAAGTCCCAGCACTACAAGTCCCAGCACAAAGAGAAGTCTGCAGCACTACAAGTCCCAGCACTACAAGTCCCAGCACAAAGAGAAGTCTGCAGCACTACAAGTCCCAGCACTACAAGTCCCAGCACAAAGAGAAGTCTGCAGTACTACAAGTCCCAGCACTACAAGTCCCAGCACAAAGAGAAGTCTGCAGCACTACAAGTCCCAGCACAAAGAGAAGTCTGCAGCACTACAAGTCCCAGCACTACAAGTCCCAGCACTACAAGTTCCAGCACAAAGAAAAGTCTGAGAAGTCTGCAGCACTACATGTCCCAGCACAAAGAGAAGTCTGCAGCACTACAAGTCCCAGCACTACAAGTCCCAGCACAAAGAGAAGTCTGCAGTACTACAAGTCCCAGCACTACAAGTCCCAGCACAAAGAGAAGTCTGCAGCACTACAAGTCCCAGCACTACAAGTCCCAGCACAAAGAGAAGTCTGCAGCACTACAAGTCCCAGCACTACAAGTCCCAGCACTACAAGTTCCAGCACAAAGAGAAGTCTGAGAAGTCTGTGGCACTACAAGTCCCAGCACAAGTCCCAGCACAAAGAGAAGTCTGAGAAGTCTGCAGCACTACAAGTCCCAGCACAAAGAGAAGTCTGCAGCACTACAAGTCCCAGCACAAAGAGAAGTCTGCAGCACTACAAGTCCCAGCACTACAAGTCCCAGCACAAAGAGAAGTCTGCAGCACTACAAGTCCCAGCACTACAAGTCCCAGCACAAAGAGAAGTCTGCAGTACTACAAGTCCCAGCACTACAAGTCCCAGCACAAAGAGAAGTCTGCAGCACTACAAGTCCCAGCACAAAGAGAAGTCTGCAGCACTACAAGTCCCAGCACAAAGAGAAGTCTGCAGCACTACAAGTCCCAGCACTACAAGTCCCAGCACTACAAGTTCCAGCACAAAGAAAAGTCTGAGAAGTCTGCAGCACTACATGTCCCAGCACAAAGAGAAGTCTGCAGCACTACAAGTCCCAGCACTACAAGTCCCAGCACAAAGAGAAGTCTGCAGTACTACAAGTCCCAGCACTACAAGTCCCAGCACAAAGAGAAGTCTGCAGCACTACAAGTCCCAGCACTACAAGTCCCAGCACAAAGAGAAGTCTGCAGCACTACAAGTCCCAGCACTACAAGTCCCAGCACTACAAGTTCCAGCACAAAGAGAAGTCTGAGAAGTCTGTGGCACTACAAGTCCCAGCACAAGTCCCAGCACAAAGAGAAGTCTGAGAAGTCTGCAGCACTACAAGTCCCAGCACAAAGAGAAGTCTGCAGCACTACAAGTCCCAGCACAAAGAGAAGTCTGCGGCACTACAAGTCCCAGCACAAGTCCCAACACAAAGAGACGTCTGCAGCACTACAAGTCCCAACACAAAGAGAAGTCTGCAGCACTACAAGTCCCAGCACTGATCCCAGGCCACCCCTACTGATGGGGAGAGGGATCCTGAGCACGGTGGTAACATGAAGCTGCTGGGCCCCAGTGCAAAACATGGGTTACACATGTAGTCGGCCCCAACTTACCATGTGCCTGTATCTATAACACTAGGGTCGTCTTATGTGCTAGAGAAGCCTGTGGGGCCCCTGAGGCTCCAGGGCCCAGTAGTGATTGCTATCTCTGTGCCCCTATAGCTAGGTCTCTGATCCTGAAGTGACTGTCTATATGACTAACACTTGAGCTAGACACGTGCAGGCAACACGTTGTAAGTCTCCACCCTGAGGGTATACAGGACACATGCTAGAGGAATGTCTGCAGCTCCAGGGCATGAAGCTCGTCTGCAAATAATAGCAGTGAAATCCCATTGGGTGAGGATAGGCACTGCAAGAAGGGAGGACCCTGGAGGAAGAGAGGACCTTGGAGGAAGGGAGGACGCTGGAAGAAAGGAGGACGCTGGAGGAAGAGAGGACCCTGGAGGAAGAGAGGACGCTGGAGGAAGAGAGGACGCTGGAGGAAGAGAGGACGCTGGAGGAAGAGAGGACGCTGGAAGAAGGGAGGACGCTGGAAGAAAGGAGGACACTGGAGGAAGAGAGGACCCTGGAGGAAGAGAGGACCTTGAAGGAAGAGAGGACGCTGGAGGAAGGGAGGACGCTGGAAGAAGGGAGGACGCTGGAAGAAGGGAGGACGCTGGAAGAAAGGAGGACGCTGGAGGAAGGGAGGACGCTGGAGGACGCTGGAAGAAAGGAGGACGCTGGAGGAAGAGAGGACCCTGGAGGAAGAGAGGACGCTGGAAGAAGGGAGGACGCTGGAAGAAAGGAGGATGCTGGAAGAAAGGAGGACGCTGGAAGAAGGGAGGACACTGGAGGAAGGGAGGACCTTGAAGGAAGAGAGGACGCTGGAGGAAGGGAGGACGCTGGAGGACGCTGGAGGAAGAGAGGACCCTGGAGGAAGAGAGGACGCTGGAAGAAGGGAGGACGCTGGAAGAAAGGAGGACGCTGGAAGAAAGGAGGACGCTGGAAGAAGGGAGGACACTGGAGGAAGGGAGGACCTTGGAGGAAGAGAGGACGCTGGAAGAAGGGAGGACGCTGGAAGAAGGGAGGACGCTGGAAGAAGGGAGGACGCTGGAAGAAAGGAGGACGCTGGAAGAAGGGAGGACGCTGGAAGAAAGGAGGACGCTGGAAGAAGGGAGGACACTGGAGGAAGGGAGGACCTTGGAGGAAGAGAGGACGCTGGAAGAAGGGAGGACGCTGGAAGAAGGGAGGACGCTGGAAGAAGGGAGGACGCTGGAAGAAAGGAGGACGCTGGAAGAAGGGAGGACACTGGAGGAAGGGAGGACCTTGGAGGAAGGGAGGAGGCTGGAGGAAGGGAGGACGCTGGAGGAAGGGAGGAGGCTGGAGGAAGGGAGGACGCTGGAGGAAGGGAGGAGGCTGGAGGAAGAGAGGACGCTGGAAGAAGGGAGGACGCTGGAAGAAAGGAGGACGCTGGAAGAAGGGAGGACACTGGAGGAAGGGAGGACCTTGGAGGAAGGGAGGAGGCTGGAGGAAGGGAGGACGCTGGAAGAAGGGAGGACCCTGGAGGAAGGGAGGACCCTGGAGGAAGAGAGGACGCTGGAGGAAGGGAAGACCTTGGAGGAAGGGAGGAGGCTGGAAGAAAGGAGGACGCTGGAGGAAGAGAGGACCCTGAAGGAAGGGAGGACCCTGGAGGAAGAGAGGACGCTGAAGGAAGGGAGGACCCTGGAGGAAGAGAGGACGCTGGAAGAAGGGAGGACGCTGGAAGAAAGGAGGACGCTGGAGGAAGGGAGGACGCTGGAAGAAGGGAGGACGCTGGAAGAAGGGAGGACGCTGGAAGAAAGGAGGACGCTGGAGGAAGGGAGGACACTGGAGGACGCTGGAAGAAAGGAGGACGCTGGAGGAAGAGAGGACCCTGGAGGAAGAGAGGACCTTGGTGGAAGAGAGGACGCTGGAGGAAGAGAGGACGCTGGAAGAAGGGAGGACGCTGGAAGAAGGGAGGACGCTGGAAGAAAGGAGGACGCTGGAAGAAGGGAGGACACTGGAGGAAGGGAGGACCTTGGAGGAAGGGAGGAGGCTGGAGGAAGGGAGGACGCTGGAAGAAGGGAGGACGCTGGAAGAAAGGAGGACGCTGGAGGAAGGGAGGACGCTGGAAGAAAGGAGGACGCTGGAAGAAGGGAGGACACTGGAGGAAGGGAGGACCTTGGAGGAAGGGAGGAGGCTGGAGGAAGGGAGGACGCTGGAAGAAGGGAGGACGCTGGAAGAAGGGAGGAAGCTGGAGGAAGAGAGGACCCTGGAGGAAGGGAGGACCCTGGAGGAAGAGAGGACGCTGGAGGAAGGGAGGACCCTGGAAGAATGGAGGACGCTGGAGGAAGGGAGGACCTTGGAGGAAGAGAGGACGCTGGAAGAAGGGAGGACGCTGGAGGAAGGGAGGACCCTGGAGGAAGGGAGGACCCTGGAAGAAAGGAGGACGCTGGAGGAAGGGAGGACGCTGGAGGAAGGGAGGACGCTGGAGGAAGGGAGGACGCTGGAAGAAGGGAGGACGCTGGAAGAAGGGAGGACGCTGGAAGAAAGGAGGACACTGGAAGAAGGGAGGACGCTGGAAGAAAGGAGGACGCTGGAAGAAGGGAGGACGCTGGAAGAAAGGAGGACGCTGGAGGAAGGGAGGACGCTGGAAGAAAGGAGGACCCTGGAGGAAGAGAGGACCTTGGAGGAAGGGAGGACGCTGGAAGAAGGGAGGACGCTGGAAGAAGGGAGGACGCTGGAAGAAAGGAGGACGCTGGAGGAAGGGAGGACGCTGGAGGAAGGGAGGACCTTAGAGGAAGGGAGGACGCTGGAAGAAGGGAGGACGCTGGAGGAAGGGAGGACGCTGGAAGAAAGGAGGACGCTGGAGGAAGGGAGGACCCTGGAGGAAGGGAGGAGGCTGGAAGAAAGGAGGACGCTGGAGGAAGGGAGGACGCTGGAAGAAATGGTGTTGTCCATAGTCTGCTGTATCTTACGCCTCGGTGTTGTCCATAGTCTGCTGTATCTCAACCCCAATGTTGTCCATACTCTGCTGTATCTTACGCCTCGGTGTTGTCCATACTCTGCTGTATCTTACGCCTCGGTGTTGTCCATACTCTGCTGTATCTCATGCCCCGTTGCTGTTCATACTCTGCTGTATCTTACGCCCCGGTGTTGTTCATACTCTGCTGTATCTTACACCCCAGTGTTGTCCATAGTCTGCTGTATCTTACACCTCGGTGTTGTCCATAGTCTGCTGTATCTTACACCCCGGTGTTGTCCATAGTCTGCTGTATCTTACACCCTGATGTTGTCTATACTCTGCTGTATCTTACGCCCCGGTGTTGTCTATACTCTGCTGTATCTTACGCCTCGGTGTTGTCCATACTCTGCTGTATCTTACGCCTCGGTGTTGTCCATAGTCTGCTGTATCTTACACCCCGGTGTTGTCCATAGTCTGCTGTATCTTACACCCCGGTGTTGTCTATACTCTGCTGTATCTTACGCCTCGGTGTTGTCTATACTCTGCTGTATCTTACGCCTCGGTGTTGTCCATAGTCTGCTGTATCTTACACCCCGGTGTTGTCCATAGTCTGCTGTATCTTACACCCCGGTGTTGTCTATACTCTGCTGTAACTTACGCCTCGGTGTTGTCTATACTCTGCTGTAACTTACGCCTCGGTGTTGTCTATACTCTGCTGTATCTTACACCCCAGTGTTGTCTATACTCTGCTGTATCTTACACCCCGGTGTTGTCCATACTCTGCTGTATCTTACACCCCTGTGTTGTCTATACTCTGCTGTATCTTACGCCCCGGTGTTGTCTATACTCTGCTGTATCTTACACCCCAGTGTTGTCTATACTCTGCTGTAACTTACGCCTCGGTGTTGTCTATACACTGCTGTATCTTACACCCCAGTGTTGTCTATACTCTGCTGTATCTTACACCCCAGTGTTGTCCATAGTCTGCTGTATCTTACACCCCAGTGTTGTCCATAGTCTGCTGTATCTTACACCCCAGTGTTGTCCATAGTCTGCTGTATCTTACACCCCGGTGTTGTCCATAGTCTGCTGTATCTTACACCCCGGTGTTGTCTATACTCTGCTGTAACTTACGCCTCGGTGTTGTCCATAGTCTGCTGTATCTTACACCCCAGTGTTGTCTATACTCTGCTGTATCTTACACCCCAGTGTTGTCTATACTCTGCTGTATCTTACACCCCAGTGTTGTCTATACTCTGCTGTATCTTACGCCCCGGTGTTGTCCATAGTCTGCTGTATCTTATGTCTCGGTTCTGCTTGATACTGTTGTGTATATTTGTATTTTCCACCTTCTCCATTATCGTTGGCGCCATCACTACTAGAATGCCAGGTCAGTAGCCTGTGAAGTTATCTCACCAAGATATTATCGGCCGTCTGAATGGGGGAATTGCAGAAACCATGTGACAAGAAATAAAGGTTGGGCGTTGTCCCCATTTGTGTCTTTCACGCTAGAGGCCATTAATGGCGCTGTCATAGGAGACAATTAGAGCGGTTCATGGGATTGTCCGTCCTCCATCTGTGTAGTCCGCCAGCGGCGAGGGCCATTGTTCGCTCGGGGCCACCATACTGCTCAGGGTTTTGTATCAAGCGTCAATCCCATGGCCAATATGAAAGCTATGAGGAAATTAGCAGAGAGCGGCCCCATGACAGCGCTGTATGGCCTGGCGGGGTGTCTGCGCTGCCCCACTAATTAGGCCCCAAGTAACAAAGTGACCTGTCAGTGCCCGCGCAGCCTTCACATGGGCACACCTGCAACTAATCACACACAAGAATGGGCACCTACCTGACCACCAATTATCCTGGGGGGCAGAGAACCCCCCGATCCCTGGGAATCCAGAAGACTGCCAGCAAGACCAGAGAGGCTACATCGTATCTAACATGTGTGATACTGTCTGCGGAGCTATATCTAATCCTATCCTGTGTAATACTGTATACTGAGCTGTGTATCTAATCCTATCCTGTGTGATACTGTATACTGAGCCGTGTATCTAATCCTATCCTGTGTGATACAGTATACTGAGCCGTGTATCTAATCCTATCCTGTGTGATACTGTATACTGAGCCGTGTATCTAATCCTATCCTGTGTGATACTGTATACTGAGCCGTGTATCTAATCCTATCCTGTGTGATACTGTATACCGAGCCGTGTATCTAATCCTATCCTGTGTGATACTGTATACCGAGCCGTGTATCTAATCCTATCCTGTGTGATACTGTATACCGAGCCGTGTATCTAATCCTATCCTGTGTGATACTGTATACCGAGCCGTGTATCTAATTCTATCCTGTGTGATACTGTATACTGAGCCGTGTATCTAATTCTATTCTGTGTGATACTGTATACTGAGCTGTATCTAATCCTATCCTGTGTGATACAGTATACTGAGCTGTGTATCTAATCCTATCCTGTGTGATACTGTATACTGAGCTGTGTATCTAATCCTATCCTGTGTGATACTGTATACTGAGCTGTGTATCTAATCCTATCCTGTGTGATACTGTATACTGAGCTGTGTATCTAATCCTATCCTGTGTGATACTGTATACTGAGCTGTGTATCTAATCCTATCCCGTGTGATACTGTATACCGAGCTGTGTATCTAATCCTATCCTGTGTGATACTGTATACTGAGCTGTATCTAATCCTATCCTGTGTGATACTGTATACTGAGCTGTGTATCTAATCCTATCATGTGAGATACTGACTGCTGAGGATCACATAGGATAGGATTAGATACACAGCTCAGCAGACTGCACTGACACCTGATCACATCTCTGCAGGAGCTGCACTGACACCTGATCACATCTCTGCAGGAGCTGCACTGACACCTGATCACATCTCTGCAGGACCTGCACTGACACCTGATCACATCTCTGCAGGACCTGCACTGACACTTGATCACATCTCTGCAGGAGCTGCACTGACACATGATCACATCTCTGCAGGACCTGCACTGACACCTGATCACATCTCTGTTGGTCCTGCACTGACACATGATCACATCTCTGCAGGAGCTGCACTGACACCTGATCACATCTCTGCAGGAGCTGCACTGACACCTGATCACATCTCTGCAGGAGCTGCACTGACACCTGATCACATCTCTGCAGGAGCTGCACTGACACCTGATCACATCTCTGCAGGAGCTGCACTGACACCTGATCACATCTCTGCAGGAGCTGCACTGACACATGATCACATCTCTGCAGGACCTGCACTGACACTTGATCACATCTCTGCAGGACCTGCACTGACACCTGATCACATCTCTGCAGGAGCTGCACTGACACCTGATCACATCTCTGCAGGAGCTGCACTGACACATGATCACATCTCTGCAGGACCTGCACTGACACTTGATCACATCTCTGCAGGACCTGCACTGACACCTGATCACATCTCTGCAGGACCTGCACTGACACATGATCACATCTCTGCAGGAGCTGCACTGACACCTGATCACATCTCTGCAGGAGCTGCACTGACACCTGATCACATCTCTGCAGGAGCTGCACTGACACCTGATCACATCTCTGCAGGAGCTGCACTGACACTTGATCACATCTCTGCAGGAGCTGCACTGACACCTGATCACATCTCTGCAGGAGCTGCACTGACACCTGATCACATCTCTGCAGGACCTGCACTGACACAAGATCACATCTCTGTTGGTCCTGAGCACTATGAGTACACCGAGGGGAGCGGCTGCTGTGTGCGGGGGTGCTCTTCATTTATATCGGTGGTCTGGGGTCTGCAATAGTTTTTTGTTTAGGTCTGGAATCAGAATTTATTTTGAATTCTGGTCTGGGCTATAAATTTAACTTTGGGTCTGAAATTATTTTGAAATCTAAGTTTATTTTGGGGTCAGTATTTATTTTGGGATCCGGTCTGGGGTCTGCAAATATTTGGGGTCTGATCTGTATAGATGTTATCGGCAATGTTTGAAATCCGGCACTCTATAGAATGCCTAAAACTAGCCGGCAATGTATGAAACGATTCGTCATCTCACACCGAGGCGTTCTATACAATGCTGAAGGAGAAAGTGGCAAAGTATGAAGTAATAGGTGACATCTCCAATCGCAGGCTCCGCCTTTACCATGGACCCGATGGGCTGAGTATACAGTAAAGCAGGGACAAAGCAGAAGAGTAGATAGATACTATCTACTCACGAACTTCGCTCAACTTACCTGCACAGAAGTGCTGTCGCCGCCGTTTCCAATCTTCTCGCTCCTCTTCTGTTAGAGATGCTGGGAGAAGGCGGAGCTTGTGGATTAGGAGAGTGTGGGTGGGTACTGGGAGGGGAGATATGAGTGATGCACTCACGTCTCCCTGCCCACACTCCCCTAAGCCACGACAAGCCCCGCCTACTCCCATCATCTCTAAGGGTCCACTCACACGGCCGCAAAATAACGCTGCATATACGATCCAGGCTCCCATTGAAATCAATGGGAGCTTTTACGCCGCACAAAGTCTCACACGCCGTATACATGCCACATCACGCGGCACGTTACTCGTGTGAATGGACCCTAACATTATAGGGAGGTGGGGGAGCGCACGGCGCTCTGAAGGCATGTGAAGCAGAAAGAAGAGGAGCAGCAGCAGATCTGTGCAGGTAAGTGGACACCAGGGGAGCTAAGTAGTCAGGAGATTTTTTTAAATCCCTACATAGCATGAAGTCCAAAAATTGAAACAATCTGGAAATCCGAGCCAAAAAAATGAAAATGAATTTGGATCAAAAATTTCCCACCTCTTCTTTGGGAACTACGGTGCGAGTTCATGTTCCTGATGTCGACAAGGGACGAGGTGATTCTTGCAATATATCGGCAGCCGTAATGAGTGACAGACGACGGCTTCTACCGGCTCGGGACTTCTGAAGGGATCTGAGAACAAGTATCTGCGAGATCACAATTCACTGTCTGCCCTAAGAACTTGCTTCGGATTGAAGAGATTCCCGATCATGAAATTCCTCTGCGGTCCGTTGTAATCGCTCAGTCCAGTGGCAGCGGCCGAGGATTCGTATAATGTACAAAGTGCCCAAATATCAAATCGCCATTCGCGCCTTCCATGTCGCAACAAGTAGGTGCATTAGAATTTCTTATGTTTTGCAGAAAATTTGGTTTCCCTTAAATAAGAAAGGCAACAATTTGGCGCTTAATAAATTTTGGCTTTTGTACAACTTTCATTGTATTTTAATAAACGTTTTTGTAAATGGCGCGCTCATTCCAGGTTTGGGGTTTCATACTTTGCCTAAATAGTATTCGGCATTCTATAGAACGTGTAGGCGAAGTGCGGAGCCATTCTCCCATTTCATACATTGCCTAAAAACACCGCCGGTCCTTCTCTACCTAGACACTATAGAATGCCGGCTGAATTATTGGCCATTATGGAGACACTCTATAAAGGAGGGCTCTGCAGGCGGGACCACAGACCACATCCCAGTACCAAGGCTTTCTGGCTGAGGTTTTGGTCACATTCACACTGGTGGTAGCAGGAGACGGACAACCCAGCAGCAGGACCGCTACCTCCGCCTTTGTGCAAGGAGGAACAGGAGGAGCACGGCCAGAGCCCTGCAGGCCACAAATGTACATGTGTCTGCACAAATGGTTAGAAACCGACTCCATGTGGATGGTCTGAGGGTCCGACGTCCACAGATAGGGGTCGTGCTCACAGCCTGGATCAGCCTCTAGTGGGGTTTTCCATTTTAATTTTGGGGGGCTCCAAATCCAGAACTTCATGAGGTAATAAATGTGATTTCCATTGATGATTTTTGTGGGCTTTTGTTGTCATCACATTCAGCTTTGTACAGAACAATAAGATTTCGCTCCTTTATATCCAGGAGGTTATTGGGGGGGGGCTGTATATGTTTTGGGGTACCCTGACATCATCACCACGAGGGGGGCAGACATATAAGTGACACCAGACAGGGCAGCTGCCCAGATTGATTTACTTTCCATTTAATAGCAGATAATGAGACATGACTGTCGCGGTGATGGCGGTCGGTCGGTGGCGGTCAGCGTCCAATCTGTCTCGCATTCCACATATCAAATAATTAACATTTGGTGTTTAAATAGAATGTGAAAAATACATAAATCTCTTCTCATATATATATATATGTGCGGCTTCTATATATATATATGCGTCAAGTCACTCACACGACATCAACACGAGACGCCCCCGAGAGCCAGAACCGAACCTGGCGGCCGATCCCGCCCACATTGATCCCCTTTTCCCTTCATTAAATAATTTACAATAAAGTTACTCTAATTTGATGAGGCGCCGAGCGCTTCCCCCGATCAGCTGGTCACATGGTCGCCAGGTCAGCTGATCAGAAGGCGCCGGCACACTGCGACACATTCAAGTACAACCCACAAATCGCTGGTGGTTTAATCATGTCATGCACAGCCGGGGCTCTGAGGCAAGCGGGGCGGAGCGCGGACCCCACCGGGTGGTCACATGGTCACGTCTCACCTACTGTGCTGCTGTATGGGGGGAGGGGTACACTGGGGGGAGGGGGGGGGCTCACGGCGAATAATAGGCTGGAAACAACAGTAACTCCAACCACAGCCGCCCGATCCCCGCACATAACAGGCCTGAGTTTTCCTGATGATGTTCATGTTGTGCTCATATCACCGAAGCAGCCAATCCCTAACCTCAGTAGTCACATGACCCTTGTGTACAGGTCACCGCAGCAGCCAATCCCTGACCTCAACAATCACATGACCCTTGTGTACAGGTCACCGCAGCAGCCAATCCCTGACCTCAGCAGTCACATGACCCTTGTGTACAGGTCACCGCAGCAGCCAATCTCCGACCTCTGCAGTCACATGACCCTTGTGTACAGGTCACCGCAGCAGCCAATCTCCGACCTCTGCAGTCACATGACCCTTGTGTACAGGTCACCGCAGCAGCCAATCTCCGACCTCTGCAGTCACATGACCCTTGTGTACAGGTCACCGCAGCAGCCAATCTCCGACCTCTGCAGTCACATGACCCTTGTGTACAGGTCACCGCAGCAGCCAATCCCTGACCTCAGCAGTCACATGACCCTTGTGTACAGGTCACCGCAGCAGCCAATCCCCGACCTCTGCAGTCACATGACTCTTGTGGCTGCGCTCATACGTCATATCTGATACTGTAGTCACACCCAGAGCTGCGCTCATACGTCGTATCCTATACTACAGTCACACCCGGAGCTGCGCTCATACGTCGTATCCTATACTACAGTCACACCCGGAGCTGCGCTCATACGTCATATCTTATACTGTAGTCACACCCGGAGCTGCGCTCATACGTCATATCTTATACTACAGTCACACCCGGAGCTGCGCTCATACGTCATATCCTATACTACAGTCGCCCCCGGAGCTGCGCTCATACGTCGTATCCTATACTACAGTCGCACCCGGAGCTGCGCTCATACGTCGTATCCTATACTACAGTCGCACCCGGAGCTGCGCTCATACGTCGTATCCTATACTACAGTCACACCCGGAGCTGCGCTCATACGTCGTATCCTATACTACAGTCGCACCCGGAGCTGCGTTCATACGTCATATTCTATACTACAGTCACACCCGGAGCTGCGCTCATACGTCATATCTTATACTGTAGTCACACCCGGAGCTGCGCTCATACGTCATATCTTATACTACAGTCGCACCCGGAGCTGCGCTCATACGTCATATCCTATACTACAGTCGCACCCGGAGCTGCGCTCATACGTCGTATCCTATACTACAGTCGCACCCGGAGCTGCGCTCATACGTCGTATCCTATACTACAGTCGCACCCGGAGCTGCGCTCATACGTCATATCCTATACTACAGTCGCACCCGGAGCTGCGCTCATACGTCGTATCCTATACTACAGTCGCACCCGGAGCTGCGCTCATACGTCATATCTTATACTACAGTCGCACCCGGAGCTGCGCTCATACGTCGTATCCTATACTACAGTCGCACCCGGCTCTGTGCTCAGATGTCGTATCTTATACTGCAGTCACACCCGGAGCTGCGCTCATACGTCATAACTTATACTGCAGCCACATCCGGAGCTGCACTCACTGTGTTATTACATAGTCCCAGTCCCGCGGTTGCATCCGGTGATCGTATAGATCAGGGGTACGAAACCTTTTTTGCACAGTGTTCCGGACCCTAAATGTGAGGAGGCCGAATCCTTCATGAACCCGCACAAACTTCTCTAAGCCACGTTCCTCCTGCAGCGCTTTAAACAGAAAGGTGGCAGAATTTTCCTCCGTGCACGTTCTGTTGCACTTGTGGGAAAACCGCCGGCGTTTCCGTAGATATAACGGACATGCTGCGATCTCCAGAACCATGGCGCCTGTTTTGGAATTCATGGCGTGTCTGCGCGGCGGTTTTTACTACAAAGTGGGCATGAGATTCGCTATAATTCCCTCCACCTTGTCTGTACAGTAAAACGCTGCGACTTTTCCCGCAGTGAGCAAATCGCGGCGTTGCCGTTCCGCGGAGCCACAGCCTAAAACACTTTGTTTTGACAAAAATTGAAACAACCTAGTGAGGCGTCACCAAACCCCCCGCGGAAAGCCTGCGCTGGGAACGTTGCGTTTTTTTCCCACTGTTGTTCCCAGTCCTGTCGAGACTTTGTGCCGCTATTACACCTCTGCGTTTCCGGACGTATTTCTGACGTGCCGGGAGTTTTATAAACACAATAGTCTGTGAACGCGACGCTTTTCGGCTGCAGATTGTTTTCTGCAATGTGCGGATTAGCGGTAATGTAAAAACGCAACGTGTCTGCAACATGCAGCCCTGACCTTGACCTTTTCTGTACTGCTGTTAGTGAGTGGGGGTCTCTGCTTGCGCCCCTGTCCACCTGTCGGGTCTCCATCCTTTATCCTGGGTAACTGGACAGGGGGACGCCTTCCCGAGGGTCAGTTTTATACCTCGTTCCTTTGACCGCTGTGTCCGTATTCGGCCTCTCCGTGGGGTATATCACAGGCACTGAAGCACGAGCAGGCGGTCAATCCTGTCAGGGACTGGCGAGCTGTGGCAGTGACCTCAATGTAATGACGCAATTCTCAATGGACAAGTTTTGAGAGCTACAAGCAGCGCAACATAACACTGCACCACTGCTGGGAGGGGGTGGGAGGAGCGGGGCTGCGGGTGGACCGGGGGATGTTATTGAATAAGGTCAATGGCGGATGGTATTCTCGTGCCATCCCAATGTCTCCCATGTGCCAGGAATTGCCGACCCCCGCTATACATGATGGTACTGACAATTTTAATGGGATCTATTAAAAGTTAAATTTTAACTTCACATAGGGAGCCCTGGTGTGTATATGCAGGTCTTGTGCTCCAGTCACATCCAGAGCTGCACTTACAGAAATTGAGCATACCTCCCAACTATCAAAGGACAGAAAGAGGGGGGAAGGGGGAGGGACAGGATGCTCAGCACGTGAATTTAGCCCCATCCACTTCCATTTTAATTCCACCATTTCTCTTTTCACACAGTAAAACCCCTCTACAGTCAACATAACGTGGTATGCCCCATCATTATAATGTCCCCCCTCCAGCTCCCCCCACAGTACAATGTCCCCCCTCCAGCTATACACACAGTACAATGTCCCCCCTCCAGCTATACACAGTACAATGTCCCCCCTCCAGCTATACACACAGTATAATGTCCCCCCTCCGGCTATACACACAGTACAATGTCCCCCCTCCAGCTATACACAGTATAATGTCCCCCTCCAGCTCCCCCCACAGTACAATGTCCCCCTCCAGCTATACACACAGTACAATGTCCCCCCGTCCAGCTATACACACAGTATAATGTCCTCCCTCCAGCTACACGCACAGTATAATGTCCCCCCTCCAGCTACACGCACAGTATAATGTCCCCCCTCCAGCTACACGCACAGTATAATCTCCCCCTCCAGCTATACACACAGTATAATGTCCCCCCTCCAGCTATACACACAGTATAATGTCCCCCCTCCAGCTATACACACAGTATAATGTCCCCCCTCCAGCTATACACAGTATAATGTCCCCCCTCCAGCTATACACACAGTACAATGTCCCCCCTCCAGCTATACACACAGTACAATGTCCCCCCTCCAGCTATACACACAGTACAATGTCCCCCCTCCAGCTATACACACAGTATAATGTCCCCCTCCAGCTATACACAGTATAATGTCCCCCCTCCAGCTATACACAGTATAATGTCCCCCCTCCAGCTATACACACAGTACAATGTCCCCCCTCCAGCTATACACACAGTACAATGTCCCCCTCCAGCTATACACACAGTACAATGTCCCCCCTCCAGCTATACACACAGTACAATGTCCCCCCTCCAGCTATACACACAGTACAATGTCCCCCTCCAGCTATACACACAGTACAATGTCCCCCTCCAGCTATACACACAGTATAATCTCCCCCTCCAGCTATACACAGTATAATGTCCCCCCCTCCAGCTATACACACAGTATAATGTCCCCCCTCCAGCTATACACACAGTATAATGTCTCCCCTCCAGCTATACACAGTATAATGTCCCCCCTCCAGCTACACACACAGTATAATGTCCCCCCTCCAGCTATACACAGTATAATGTCCCCCCTCCAGCTACACACACAGTATAATGTCCCCCCTCCAGCTATACACAGTATAATGTCCCCCCTCCAGCTATACACACAGTACAATGTCCCCCCTCCAGCTATACACACAGTACAATGTCCCCCCTCCAGCTATACACACAGTATAATGTCCCCCCTCCAGCTATACACAGTATAATGTCCCCCCCTCCAGCTATACACACAGTATAATGTCCCCCCCTCCAGCTATACACAGTATAATGTCCCCCCCCCTCTTTCAGCTACCCCCACAGTATAATGTCCCCCCTCCAGCTATACACACAGTATAATCTCCCCCTCCAGCTATACACAGTATAATGTCCCCCCCTCCAGCTATACACACAGTATAATGTCCCCCCTCCAGCTACACACAGTATAATGTCCCCCTCCAGCTATACACACAGTACAATGTCCTCCTCCAGCTATACACACAGTATAATGTCCCCCCTCCAGCTATACACAGTATAATGTCCCCCCTCCAGCTATACACACAGTATAATGTCCCCCCCTCCAGCTATACACACAGTATAATGTCCCCCTCCAGCTATACACACAGTATAATGTCCCCCCTCCAGCTATACACACAGTATAATGTCCCCCCTCCAGCTATACACAGTATAATGTCCCCCCCCTCTTTCAGCTACCCCCACAGTATAATGTCCCCCCTCCAGCTATACACACAGTATAATCTCCCCCTCCAGCTATACACAGTATAATGTCCCCCCCTCCAGCTATACACACAGTATAATGTCCCCCTCCAGCTATACACACAGTATAATGTCCCCCCTCCAGCTACACACAGTATAATGTCCCCCTCCAGCTATAGACACAGTATAATGTCCCCCCCTCCAGCTATACACACAGTACAATGTCCCCCCTCCAGCTATACACACAGTACAATGTCCCCCCTCCAGCTACACACACAGTACAATGTCCCCCCTCCAGCTACACACACAGTACAATGTCCCCCCTCCAGCTACACACACAGTACAATGTCCCCCCTCCAGCTACACACACAGTACAATGTCCCCCCTCCAGCTACACACACAGTACAATGTCCCCCCTCCAGCTACACACACAGTACAATGTCCCCCCTCCAGCTATACACACAGTACAATGTCCCCCTCCAGCTATACACACAGTATAATGTCCCCCCTCCAGCTATACACACAGTATAATGTCCCCCTCCAGCTATACACACAGTATAATGTCCCCCCTCCAGCTATACACACAGTATAATGTCCCCCTCCAGCTATACACACAGTATAATGTCCCCCCTCCAGCTATACACAGTATAATGTCCCCCCTCCAGCTATACACAGTATAATGTCCCCCCCCCCCTCTTTCAGCTACCCCCACAGTATCTGGGACTGTCCTACTGAATCCAGGATGCTTGGAGGGTTTGGTGGAGTGCAGATCTAGATGTGACTGGAGGGGCTTCTTCATATAGTCCATTATGTAACGACTGCTAAAAACACTGGCGCTCTATCTTTGTGCATCAAAGCAGACATGTATAATGCCATGTGAACTGACACCTAGATATCCACGGCCATGTCCATACGTGGCTCTTGTGAGTGCAGCCGTCAATGTAACTTGAGTTTAAGACAAGATGTAGCCATGAAGTTAGGAATGCTGCTCTAGAGGTAACTGGAGTACAGCCATGATATAACAGGAGGGCTGTGAGTGCAGCTCTGGTGGTGACTGGAGTATAAATCAAGGATTCCACAGTGCTTCGCCTTCATATAGGGAAATGTGCAGAGTTTATCTTACAATTGGACACTTCCCATGAGGCTGGGTCAGCAGATGACAGGTTACAGGGGGCAGCACAAAAAACAACCCCTCTGGGGACCCCCCAGTTCACACCCTAACTGTTTACACCTTAGTTTGCTTTTCTCTAGGGCCAGGTAGAGGGGTGAACAATTTGGGGCCGGGGTCCCCAGTAATAATGCTCATGGGCCCTTGACATACTTTGAATAGCACTTATCTCATGTATACATGCATTTGGCCCATAGCAGCATCATGGCTTCCTTTATGCACCTTGCTGCTGCCTGTAGTCTGCTGACAGGTGAGGAACATTCAGGTATAGTCCTGTGAGCCCCCTTTCCTCTATACACCATGCTGCTGCCTGTAGTCTGCTGACAGGTAAGTGTCATTCAGATACATTCCTGTGAGCCCCCCTTCCTCTATACACCATGCTGCTGCCTGTAGTCTGCTGACAGGTTAGGAACATTCAGGTATGAGCCCCTCTTCGTCTATGTGCCATGCCTGTAGTCTGCTGACAGGTGAGGGACATTCAGGTATAGTTTTGTGAGCCCATCTTCGTCTATATACCGTGCTGCTGCCTGTAGTCTGCTGCCAGGTGAAGGACATTCGGGTATAGTCGTGTGAGCCCCCCCTTCCTCTATACACCATGCTGCTGCCTGTTGTCTGCTGACAGGTGAGGGACATTCGGATATAGTCCTGTGAGCCCCCCTTCCTCTATACACCATGCTGCTGCCTGTTGTCTGCTGACAGGTGAGGGACATTCGGGTATAGTCCTGTGAGCCCCCCTACCTCTATACACCATGCTGCTGCCTGTTGTCTGCTGACAGGTGAGGGACATTCGGGTATAGTCCTGTGAGCTTCCCTTCCTCTATACACCATGCTGCTGCCTGTTGTCTGCTGACAGGTGAGGAACATTTGGGTATAGTCCTGTGAGTTTCCCTCTATACACCATGCTGCTGCCTGTTGTCTGCTGACAGGTGAGGGACATTCGGGTATAGTCCTGTGAGCTTCCCTTCCTCTATACACCATGCTGCTGCCTGTTGTCTGCTGACAGGTGAGGAACATTCGGGTACAGTCCTGTGAGTTTCCCTCTATACACCATGCTGCTGCCTGTTTTCTGCTGACAGGTGAGGGACATTTGCGTATAGTCCTGTGAGCCCCCACCCCTTCCTCTATACACCATGCTGCTGCCTGTTGTCTGCTGACTGGTGCGAAACATTCAGGTATAGTCCTGTGAGCCCCCCTTTCTCTATACACCATGCTGCTGCCTGTAGTCTGCTGACAGGTGAGGGGCATTCAGTTATAGTCCTATGAACCCACCTCAGTAGGTGATAATAGGCCTTGCCTGACCACAGATGTCCTAGGAACCCCGATTACTCCAGTAGAATCCCCAGAGCCAGGCAGCCAATGTGCTTACAAAGTGACTGCTGGTGCGAGAATTTGGGGAGTCATTTTCCATAAGATCAGTGGATACTTTGACTCCCTAAGTGACCCACTGACTGGATTTGACTGCCTGGCTGGTAGATTCTGTCTAGGTGTCTCTTGGCACCTCACTGACCTGTAGCTCTGGGTTTGGGGGTACAGTAATGTCTGGGGTACACTTACACCTATCTTCACACATGACACAGATACACACACACACACATACAATCTGTTGGGTCAGTCCAGAGACTTCTTCTCTAGCACCTCCTTGGAGGAACTCCGGGAGTAGGGCTCAAAGGCGGAGGAGCTGAGGTACCGAGCAGACAGTTCCTGCAGGTTTCCTGCCATTGTCAAGGGGTTGGACGTCAGCCGGTTGGCGACTGTGCCCAGCAGGGACGGTACTGGCATACTGAAGATACTGTGTCCAGTGGGGGAGCTGTGGAGTCCAGAGTGATGAGTGGGAGCGCTGGTGACTTCAGGGAGGGACGGGGCCCCTGGGCCAGAACTGCTGGGGGCCCTCAAAGCACCTGTGGCACAAGCAGGGATTAGTCCAGGTAGCCCAGGAGGGGACAACAGGCGACCCTGCTCCAGAAGTCTGAGAACACTGCAGGTGGCCGCCGTCTCCGAAACCACCGAACGCAACTCAGAGTCTTTGCCCTGGTCCTTCTTCTGCTTTGTTCTACGGTTCTGGAACCAAACCTTCACCTGCAAAAGGAAAACACATGAGATGAGATAGATAGGAGAGAGAGAGGAGAGAGATAGGAGAGAGAGAGGAGAGAGAGAGATAAGAGAGAGAGAGAGATAGGAGAGAGAGAGATAGGAGAGAGAGAGAGAGAGATAGGAGAGAGAGAGATAGGAGAGAGAGAGATAGGAGAGAGAGAGATAGGAGAGAGAGATAGGAGAGAGAGAGATAGGAGAGAGAGATAGGAGAGAAGGAGATAGAGATAAGAGAGAGAGATAGGAGAGAGAGATAGGAGAGAGAGAGATAGGAGAGAGAGATAGGAGAGAAGGAGATAGAGATAAGAGAGAGAGATAGGAGAGAGAGATAGGAGAGAGAGAGATAGGAGAGAGAGATAGATAGGAGAGAGAGATAGATAGGAGAGAGAGATAGATAGGAGAGAGAGATAGGAGAGAGAGAGAGATAGGAGAGATAGGAGAGAGAGAGATAGGAGAGAGAGAGAGAGGAGAGAGAGATAGGAGAGAGAGAGAGGAGAGAGAGAGATAGGAGAGAGAGAGAGATAGGAGAGAGAGAGAGAGATAGGAGAGAGAGAGATAGGAGAGAGAGAGAGATAGGAGAGAGAGAGATAGGAGAGAGAGATAGGAGAGAAGGAGATAGAGATAAGAGAGAGAGATAGGAGAGAGAGATAGGAGAGATAGGAGAGAGAGAGAGATAGGAGAGAGAGATAGGAGAGAGAGAGATAGGAGATAGAGAGATAGGAGAGAGAGATAGGAAAGATAGGAGAGAGAGATAGGAGAGATAGGAAAGAGGAGAGAGAGATAGGAGAGATAGGAGAGAAAGAGATAGGAGGGAGAGATAGGAAAGATAGGAGAGAGAAAGAGAGAGATAGGAGAGAGAGATAGGACAGAGAGAGATAGGAGAGAAAGAGATAGGAGAGAAAGAAATAGGAGAGAGAGAGAGATAGGAGAGAGAGAGATAGGAGGGCGAGAGAGAGAGAGAGAGGAGAGAGTGAGCGAGAGAGATAGGAGAGAGAGATAGGAGATAGAGAGAGAGATAGGAGATAGAGAGAGAGATAGGAGATATAGAGAGAGATAGGCGATAGATAGATTAATAGGAGATAGAGAGAGAGATAGGAGATATAGAGAGAGATAGGCGATAGATAGATGAATAGGAGATAGATAGATAGATAGGAGATAGATAGATAGATAGATAGATAGATAGATAGATAGGAGATAGATAGATAGATAGATAGATAGGAGATAGATAGATAGATAGATAGATATGCCACCTGTATATAATATAACTCTATATCCAGCCTATGTAATAACATATCGTACAGCTATGCCACCTGTAGTGCTTGATGGTTTTTGCAACTGCACTTGGGAACACTTTCAAAGTTTTCCCAATGTTTCGGACTGACTGACCTACTTTTCTTACAGTAATGATGGCCGCTCGTTTTTCTTTACTTAGCTGCTTTTTTCTTGCCATAATATAAATTCCCACAGTCTATTCAGTCGGACTATCAGCTGTGTATCCATCTGACTTCTGCACAACACAACTGATGGTCCCAACCCCATTTATAAGGCAAGAAATCCAACTTATTACACCTGACAGCATGGCACACCTGTGAAGTGAGAACCATTCCTGGTGACTACCTCATGGAGCTCACCAAGAGAACGCCAAGAGTGTGCAAAGCAGGAATCAAAGCAAAAGGTGGCTACTTTAATGAACCTAGAGTATAAGACATATTTTCAGTTGTTTCGCACTTTTTTGGTAAGTCTATAATCCCAAATGTGTTACTACTGAGTTTGATGCCTCAGTGTGATCTACAATTGTCATAGTCATGGAAATACAGAAAACTCTGCGAATGAAAAGGTGTGGCAAAACTATTGGTCTGTACTGAAGCTATACCCAGCCTATGTAATCACATATCGTACAGCTATATCATCTGTATATAATATATCTCTATACCCAGCCTATGTAATCACATATCGTACAACTATATCACCTGTATATATAATATAGCTATACCCAGCCTATGTAATAACATATCAGACAGCTGTATTACCTATATATAATATATCTCTATACCCAGCGTATGTAATAACACATTGTACAGCTATATCACCTGTATATAATATATAGCTATACCCAGCCTATGTAATAACATATCGTACAGCTATATCACCTGTATATAATATATAACTATACCCAGCCTATGTAATAACATATTATACAGCTATATCATCTGTATATAATATATCTCTATACCCAGCCTATGTAATCACATATCGTACAGCTATATCACCTGTATATAAAATATCCTGCCAATGTAATACCATATCGTACAGCTGTATCACCTATATATAATATATCTCTATACCCAGCCTATGTAATAACACATTGTACAGCTATATCACCTGTATATAATATATAACTATACCCAGCCTATGTAATCACATATCGTACAGCTATATCACCTGTATATAATATATAGCTATATCCCGTCTATGTAATCACATATCGTACAGCTATATCACCTGTATATAATATATAGCTATATCCCGTCTATGTAATCACATATCGTACAGCTATATCACCTGTATGTATAATATATCTCTATATCCAGCCTATGTAATCACATATCGTACAGCTATATCACCTGTATATACTATATCTCTATACCCAGCCTATGTAATCAGATATTGTACAGCTATATCACCTGTATATAATATATCTCTATATCCAGCCTATGTAATCACATATCATACAGCTATATCACCTGTATGTATAATATATCTCTATATCCAGCCTATGTAATCACATATCGTACAGCTATATCACCTGTATATACTATATCTCTATACCCAGCCTATGTAATAACACATTGTACAGCTATATCACCTGTATATAATATATAGCTATACCCAGCCTATGTAATAACATATCGTACAGCTATATCACCTGTATATAATATATAACTATACCCAGCCTATGTAATAACATATCGTACAGCTATATCACCTGTATATAATATATCTCTATACCCAGCCTATGTAATCACATATCGTACAGTTATATCATCTGTATATAATATATCTCTATACCCAGCCTATGTAATAACATATTGTACAGCTATATCACCTGTATATAAAATATCCTGCCAATGTAATACCATATCAGACAGCTGTATCACCTATATATAATATATCTCTATACCCAGCCTATGTAATAACACATTGTACAGCTATATCACCTGTATATAATATATCTCTATACCCAGCCTATGTAATAACACATTGTACAGCTATATCACCTGTATATAATATATCTCTATACCCAGCCTATGTAATAACACATTGTACAGCTATATCACCTGTATATAATATATAACTATACCCAGCCTATGTAATCACATATCGTACAGCTATATCACCTGTATATAATATATAGCTATATCCCGTCTATGTAATCACATATCGTACAGCTATATCACCTGTATGTATAATATATCTCTATATCCAGCCTATGTAATCACATATCGTACAGTTATATCATCTGTATATAATATATAGCTATATCCCGTCTATGTAATCACATATCGTACAGCTATATCACCTGTATGTATAATATATCTCTATATCCAGCCTATGTAATCACATATCGTACAGCTATATCACCTGTATATAATATATAGCTATATCCCGTCTATGTAATCACATATCGTACAGCTATATCACCTGTATGTATAATATATCTCTATATCCAGCCTATGTAATCACATATCGTACAGCTATATCACCTGTATATACTATATCTCTATACCCAGCCTATGTAATCAGATATTGTACAGCTATATCACCTGTATATAATATATCTCTATATCTAGCCTATGTAATAACACATCATACAGCTATATCACCTGTATATACCGTATATACTCGAGTATAAGCCGACCCGAATATAAGCCGAGGCCCCTAATTTTACCACAAAAAACTGGGAAAACTTATAGACTCGAGTATAAGCTGAGGGGGGGTAATGCAGCAGCTACTGGAAGATTTCTAAAACTAATATGGTATTTGGGTGCAGTAGTTGCTGGGGAGGGGGAGGGGGTGTTCTGGTTGTCTGTCTGCCCCTTCCCCGAGCTACAGGACTGTTTTTTTTTCCCCCCACTTGGAATTCAGCCTGGCTGACTATAGGGGATCTGCAATGCTCCTATTAACCCCTTCCTGACGGCACAGGAGCACTGCAGATCCCCTGTATTCAGTAGACCGGGCAGGTCAGACACACGGATACCTCATGTGTTTGTGTCACAGTCATTTTCTACTTTTGTGTCTATTCTAGGAAAAGGAGGGATTTAGAATTTAGAACTTTCAAATTTTTTTTAAAGCTTGTTTCCCCCCCCCCCCCCCCCCCACACTATTTTATGGGAGATTCTATACATTGATATTGCTGCTGGTCATAGATCTACCCCCTTAAAAAAAAAAAAAATATTTTTTTTTTTTTTTTTTTTTTTGCTGACTCGAGTATAAGCCGAGGGGGGCTTTTTCAGCACAAAAACTGTGCTGAAAAATTTGGCTTATCCGCTAGTATATATAGCTATATCCAGCCTATGTAATCACATATTGTACAGCTATATCACCTGTATATATAATATATCTCTATATACAGCCTATGTAATCACATATCGTACAGCTATATCACCTGTATATAATATATAGCTATATCCAGCCTATGTAATCACATATCGTACAGCTATATCACCTGTATATAATATATAGCTATATCCAGCCTATGTAATCACATATCGTACAGCTATATCACCCGTATATATAATATATCTATATATACAGTCTATGTAATCACATATCATACAGCTATATCACCTGTATATATAATATATCTCTATATCCAGCCTATGTAATCACATATCGTACAGCTATATCACCTGTCTATATAATATATCTCTATACCCAGCCTATGTAATCACATATCATACAGCTATATCACCTGTATATAATATCTATCTATATCCAGCCTATGTAATCACATATCGTACAGCTATATCACCTGTATATATAATATATCTCTATATCCAGCCTATGTAATCAAATATCGTACAGCTATATCACCCGTATATAATGTATAGCTATATCCAGTATATGTAATCACATATCGTACAGCTATATCACCTGTATGTATAATATATCTCTATATCCAGCCTATGTAATCACATATCATACAGCTATATCACCTGTATATATAATATATCTCTATATCCAGTCTATGCAACCACATATCGTACAGCTATATCACCTGTATATAATATATAGCTATATCCAGTCTATGTAATCAGATATCGTACAGCTATATCACCTGTATATAATATATAGCTATATCCCGTCTATGTAATCACATATCGTACAGCTATATCACCTGTATATATAATATATCTCTATATCCAGCCTATGTAATCACATACCGTACAGCTATATCACCTGTATATATAATATATCTCTATATCCAGCCTATGTAATCACATACCGTACAGCTATATCACCTGTATATATAATATATCTCTATATCCAGCCTATGTAATCACATATCGTACAGCTATATCACCTGTATATATAATATATCTCTATATCCAGCCTATGTAATCACATACCGTACAGCTATATCACCTGTATATAATATATCTCTATACCCAGCCTATGTAATAACATGTCGTACAGCTATATCACCTGTATATAATATATCTCTATACCCAGCCTATGTAATCACATATCGTACAGCTATATCACCTGTATATAATATACAGCTATATCCAGTCTATGTAATCACATATCGTACAGCTATATCACCTGTATGTAAAATATATCTCTATATCCAGCCTATGTAATCACATACCGTACAGCTATATCACCTGTATATATAATATATCTCTATATCCAGTCTATGTAATCACATATCGTACAGCTATATCACCTGTATATATAATATATCTCTATATCCAGCCTATGTAATCACATATCGTACAGCTATATCACCTGTATATATAATATATCTCTATATCCAGTCTATGTAATCACATATCGTACAGCTATATCACCTGTATATAATATATCTCTATACCCAGCCTATGTAATCACATATCATACAGCTATATCATCTGTATATAATATATAGCTATACCCAGCCTATGTAATCACATATCATACAGCTATATCACCTGTATATAATATATAGCTATATCCAGCCTATGTAATCACATATCGTACAGCTATATCACCCGTATATATAATATATCTCTATATCCAGCCTATGTAATCACATATCGTATAGCTATATCACCTGTATATATAATATATCTCTATACCCAGCCTATGTAATCACATATCGTACAGCTATATCACCTGTCTATATAATATATCTCTATATCCAGCCTATGTAATCACATATCGTACAGCTATATCACCTGTATATATATCTCTATATCCAGCCTATGTAATCAAATATCGTACAGCTATATCACCTGTATATATAATATATCTCTATATCCAGCCTATGTAATCACATATCATACAGCTATATCACCTGTATATAATATATAGCTATATCCAGCCTATGTAATCACATATCGTACAGCTATATCACCTGTATATATAATATATCTCTATATCCAGCCTATGTAATCACATATCGTACAGCTATATCACCTGTATATATAATATATCTCTATATCCAGCCTATGTAATCAAATATCGTACAGCTATATCACCTGTATATAATGTATAGCTATATCCAGCCTATGTAATCACATATCGTACAGCTATATCACCTGTATATATAATATATCTCTATATACAGCCTATGTAATCACATATCATACAGCTATATCACCTGTATATAATATATAGCTATATCCAGCCTATGTAATCACATATCGTACAGCTATATCATCTGTATATAATATATAGCTATACCCAGCCTATGTAATCACATATCATACAGCTATATCACCTGTATATATAATATATCTCTATACCCAGCCTATGTAATCACATATCGTACAGCTATATCACCTGTATATATAATATATCTCTATATACAGCCTATGTAATCACATATCATACAGCTATATCACCTGTATATAATATATAGCTATATCCAGCCTATGTAATCACATATCGTACAGCTATATCACCTGTATATATAATATATCTCTATATCCAGCCTATGTAATCACATATCATACAGCTATATCATCTGTATATAATATATAGCTATACCCAGCCTATGTAATCACATATCATACAGATATATCACCTGTATATAATATATAGCTATATCCAGCCTATGTAATCACATATCGTACAGCTATATCACCTGTATATATAATATATCTCTATATCCAGCCTATGTAATCACATATCGTATAGCTATATCACCTGTATATATAATATATCTCTATATCCAGCCTATGTAATCAAATATCGTACAGCTATATCACCTGTATATAATATATCTCTATACCCAGCCTATGTAATCACATATCATACAGCTATATCACCTGTATATAATATATAGCTATATCCAGCCTATGTAATCACATATCGTACAGCTATATCACCTGTATATATAATATATCTCTATATCCAGCCTATGTAATCACATATCGTACAGCTATATCACCCGTATATAATGTATAGCTATATCCAGTATATGTAATCATATATCGTACAGCTATATCACCTGTATGTATAATATATCTCTATATCCAGCCTATGTAATCACATATCATACAGCTATATCACCTGTATATATAATATATCTCTATATCCAGTCTATGCAACCACATATCGTACAGCTATATCACCTGTATATAATATATAGCTATATCCAGTCTATGTAATCAGATATCGTACAGCTATATCACCTGTATATAATATATAGCTATATCCCGTCTATGTAATCACATATCGTACAGCTATATCACCTGTATATATAATATATCTCTATACCCAGCCTATGTAATCACATACCGTACAGCTATATCACCTGTATATATAATATATCTCTATATCCAGCCTAAGTAATCACAATACGTACAGCTATATCACCTGTATATATAATATATCTCTATATCCAGCCTATGTAATCACATATCGTACAGCTATATCACCTGTATATATAATATATCTCTATATCCAGCCTATGTAATCACATACCGTACAGCTATATCACCTGTATATATAATATATCTCTATATCCAGCCTATGTAATCACATATCGTACAGCTATATTATCTGTATATAATATATCTCTATATCCAGCCTATGTAATAACATGTCGTACAGCTATATCACCTGTATATAATATATCTCTATACCCAGCCTATGTAATCACATATCGTACAGCTATATCACCTGTATATAATATATCTCTATACCCAGCCTATGTAATCACATATCGTACAGCTATATCACCTGTATATAATATACAGCTATATCCAGTCTATGTAATGACATATCGTACAGCTATATCACCTGTATG
Source organism: Leptodactylus fuscus (assembly GCF_031893055.1). NCBI lineage: Eukaryota > Metazoa > Chordata > Amphibia > Anura > Leptodactylidae > Leptodactylus > Leptodactylus fuscus. Next base: position 1,032,591 of record NC_134274.1, on the reverse strand, counting down.
TAAAATATATCTCTATATCCAGCCTATGTAATCACATATCATACAGCTATATCACCTGTATATAATATATCTCTATATCCAGCCTATGTAATCACATATCGTACAGCTATATCACCTGTATATAATATATCTCTATATCCAGCCTATGTAATCACATATCGTACAGCTATATCACCTGTATATAATATATCTCTATACCCAGCCTATGTAATCACATATCGTACAGCTATATTATCTGTATATATAAAAAATCTCTATATCCAGCCTATGTAATCACATATTGTACAGCTATATCACCTGTATATATAATATATCTCTATATCCAGCCTATGTAATCACATATCGTACAGCTATATCACCTGTATATAATATATCTCTATATCCAGCCTATGTAATCACATACCGTACAGCTATATCACCTGTATATATAATATATCTCTATATCCAGCCTATGTAATCACATATCGTACAGCTATATCACCTGTATATATAATATATCTCTATATCCAGCCTATGTAATCACATATCGTACAGCTATATCACCTGTATATATAATATATCTCTATATCCAGCCTATGTAATCACATACCGTACAGCTATATCACCTGTATATAATATCTTTCTATACCCAGCCTATGTAATAACATATCGTACAGCTATATCACCTGTGTGTATAGTCAGTGGTGTATATAATACTATATATAATACAGGCAGTCAGTGGAGTATATAATACTATATATAATACAGGCAGTGGTGTATGTAATACTATATATAATACAGGCAGTCAGTGGTGTATATAATACTATATATAATACTATATATAATACAGGCAGTCAGTGGTGTATATAATACTATATATAATACAGGCAGTGGTGTATATAATACTATATATAATACAGGCAGTCAGTGGTGTAAATAATACTATATATAATACAGGCAGTCAGTGGTGTATATAATACTATATATAATACAGGCAGTCAGTGGTGTAAATAATACTATATATAATACAGGCAGTCAGTGGTGTATATAATACTATATATAATACAGGCAGTCAGTGGTGTATATAATACTATATATAATACAGGCAGTCAGTGGTGTATATAATACTATATATAATACAGGCAGTCAGTGGTGTATATAATACTATATATAATACTATATATAATACAGGCAGTCAGTGGTGTATATAATACTATATATAATACAGGCAGTCAGTGGTGTAAATAATACTATATATAATACAGGCAGTCAGTGGTGTATATAATACTATATATAATACAGGCAGTCAGTGGTGTATATAATACTATATATAATACAGGCAGTCAGTGGTGTATATAATACTATATATAATACAGGCAGTCAGTGGAGTATATAATACTATATATAATACAGGCAGTGGTGTATGTAATACTATATATAATACAGGCAGTCAGTGGTGTATATAATACTATATATAATACAGGCAGTCAGTGGTGTATATAATACTATATATAATACAGGCAGTGGTGTATATAATACTATATATAATACAGGCAGTCAGTGGTGTATATAATACTATATATAATACTATATATAATACAGGCAGTAAGTGGTGTATATAATACTATATATAATACTATATATAATACAGGCAGGCAGTGGTGTATATAATACTATATATAATACAGGCAGTCAGTGTGTATATAATACTATATATAGTACAGGCAGTCAGTGGTGTATATAATACTATATATAATACAGGCAGGCAGTGGTGTATATAATACTATATATAATACAGGCAGTCAGTGTGTATATAATACTATATATAATACAGGCAGGCAGTGGTGTATATAATACTATATATAATACAGGCAGTCAGTGGTGTATATAATACTATATATAATTCAGGCAGTCAGTGGTGTATATAATACTATATATATAATACAGGCAGTCAGTGGTGTATATAATACTATATATAATACAGGCAGTCAGTGTGTATATAATACTATATATAATACAGGCAGGCAGTGGTGTATATAATACTATATATAATACAGGCAGTCAGTGGTGTATATAATACTATATATAATACAGGCAGTCTGTGGTGTATATAATACTATATATAATACAGGCAGTGGTGTATATAATACTATATATAATTCAGGCAGGCAGTGGTGTATATAATACTATATATAATACAGTCAGTGGTGTATATAATACTATATATAATACAGGCAGTCAGTGGTGTATATAATACTATATATAATACAGGCAGTCAGTGGTGTATATAATACTATATATAATACAGTCAGTGGTGTATATAGTACTATATATAATACAGGCAGTCAGTGGTGTATATAATACTATATATAATACAGGCAGTCAGTGGTGTATATAATACTATATATAATACAGGCAGTCAGTGGTGTATATAATACTATATATAATACAGGCAGTCAGTGGTGTATATAATACTATATATAATACAGGCAGTCAGTGGTGTATATAATACTATATATAATACAGTCAGTGGTGTATATAGTACTATATATAATACAGGCAGTCAGTGGTGTATATAATACTATATATAATACAGGCAGTCAGTGGTGTATATAATACTATATATAATACAGGCAGTCAGTGGTGTATATAATACTATATATAATACAGGCAGTAAGTGGTGTATATAATACTATATATAATACAGGCAGTCAGTGGTGTATATAATACTATATATAATACAGGCAGTCAGTGTGTATATAATACTATATATAATACAGTCAGTGGTGTATATAATACTATATATAATACAGGCAGTGGTGTATATAATACTATATATAATACAGGCAGTCAGTGGTGTATATAATACTATATATAATACAGTCAGTGGTGTATATAATACTATATATAATACAGGCAGTCAGTGGTGTATATAATACTATATATAATACAGGCAGTGGTGTATATAATACTATATATAATACAGGCAGTGGTGTATATAATACTATATATAATACAGGCAGTCAGTGGTGTATATAATACTATATATAATACAGTCAGTGGTGTATATAATACTATATATAATACAGGCAGTCAGTGGTGTATATAATACTATATATAATACAGGCAGTGGTGTATATAATACTATATATAATACAGGCAGTCTGTGGTGTATATAATACTATATATAATACAGGCAGTCAGTGGTGTATATAATACTATATATAATTCAGGCAGGCAGTGGTGTATATAATACTATATATAATACAGTCAGTGGTGTATATAATACTATATATAATACAGGCAGTCAGTGGTGTATATAATACTATATATAATACAGGCAGTCAGTAGTGTATATAGTACTATATATAATACAGGCAGTAAGTGGTGTATATAATACTATATATAATACAGGCAGTCAGTGGTGTATATAATACTATATATAATTCAGGCAGGCAGTGGTGTATATAATACTATATATAATACAGTCAGTGGTGTATATAATACTATATATAATACAGGCAGTCAGTGGTGTATATAATACTATATATAATACAGGCAGTCAGTGGTGTATATAATACTATATATAATACAGGCAGTAAGTGGTGTATATAATACTATATATAATACAGGCAGTCAGTGGTGTATATAATACTATATATAATACAGGCAGTCAGTGTGTATATAATACTATATATAATACAGTCAGTGGTGTATATAATACTATATATAATACAGGCAGTGGTGTATGTAATACTATATATAATACAGGCAGTCAGTGGTGTATATAATACTATATATAATACAGGCAGTGGTGTATATAGTACTATATATAATACAGGCAGTCAGTGTGTATATAATACTATATATAATACAGGCAGTCAGTGTGTATATAATACTATATATAATACAGGCAGTCAGTGGTGTATATAATACTATATATAATACAGGCAGTCAGTGGTGTATATAATACTATATATAATACAGGCAGTCAGTGGTGTATATAATACTATATATAATACAGGCAGTCAGTGGTGTATATAATACTATATATAATACAGGCAGTGGTGTATATAATACTATATATAATACAGGCAGTCAGTGGTGTATATAATACTATATATAATACAGGCAGTCAGTGGTGTATATAATACTATATATAATACAGGCAGTCAGTGGTGTATATAATACTATATATATAATACAGGCAGTCAGTGGTGTATATAATACTATATATAATACAGGCAGTCAGTGGAGTATATAATACTATATATAATACAGGCAGTGGTGTATGTAATACTATATATAATACAGGCAGTCAGTGGTGTATATAATACTATATATAATACAGGCAGGCAGTGGTGTATGTAATACTATATATAATACAGGCAGTCAGTGGTGTATATAATACTATATATAATACAGGCAGTGGTGTATATAATACTATATATAATACAGGCAGGCAGTGGTGTATATAATACTATATATAATACAGGCAGCCAGTGGTGTATATAATACTATATATAATACAGGCAGTAAGTGGTGTATATAATACTATATATAATACAGGCAGTCAGTGGTGTATATAATACTATATATAATACAGGCAGTGGTGTATATAATACTATATATAATACAGGCAGTGGTGTATATAATACTATATATAATACAGGCAGTGGTGTATATAATACTATATATAATACAGGCAGTCAGTGGTGTATATAATACTATATATAATACAGGCAGTGGTGTATATAATACTATATATAATACAGGCAGTCAGTGGTGTATATAATACTATATATAATACAGGCAGTCAGTGGTGTATATAATACTATATATAATACAGGCAGTGGTGTATATAATACTATATATAATACAGGCAGTCAGTGTGTATATAATACTATATATAATACAGGCAGTCAGTGTGTATATAATACTATATATAATACAGGCAGTCAGTGGTGTATATAATACTATATATAATACAGGCAGTCAGTGGTGTATATAATACTATATATAATACAGGCAGTCAGTGGTGTATATAATACTTTATATAATACAGGCAGTGGTGTATGTAATACTTTATATAATACAGGCAGTGGTGTATGTAATACTATATATAATACAGGCAGGCAGTGGTGTATATAATACTATATATAATACAGGCAGGCAGTGGTGTATATATTACTATATATACTATATGCTATATATGTATACAGTCCTCCATATAATAACTATGATACTAATGCTGTATACATAATGTGTCCGGTACCTGGGTCTCGGAGAGGTTGAGTTGTCGGGCTAGTTCGGTTCTCTCCCGGCCCACCACATACTGGCACCTCTGGAACTCCATCTCCAGCCGGTAGAGCTGCTCCGCAGTGAAGGAGGTCCGCGTCCGCTTGGGTCGGTCCAGGTCCAGTCCTTTGGGCAGGATGATCTCTCGGATGGAGCCTTTGGCATCTGTGAGAGTAAATCCCAGAGGCTCAGTAAAGTCACCCCTCGACCCTCTTACCCCCTCCCCCCCCCATACTCTAAATTCCAAACCCGGGGTATAGGCATCCGTGATATTAGGAACTGAGGCAGCACCACTCAGATCTACCAGGCTACAGCCCCCAGTGCCACGGCTGATATATTCATATACCAGAAATCAACACTATAGACAGAAATATATCACATGTTATATATGATCACAATATATAGTAGAATGTAACAGAATATCAAATATAATTTATAGTCTGAAGTTACATTATATACATATCACAATATATGGAGTAGAAAGTAAAAGAATATCAAATATCCCAATATACAGTGCAATGTAAAAGAACATCAAATATAATCCATAGTATCACAATATATAGTGTAATGTAACAGAATATCCAATATCACAATATATAGAATAATACAATGAAATATCAAATATCACAATATATCATATAATGTAATAGAATACATAGTATCACAATATACAGTATAATGCAATCAGATATCACAATCTATAGTATAAAGTAACAGAATATCTAATATCCCAATATACAGGGTAATGTAACGAAATATAAAATATCCCAATCTATAATATAATGTAACAGAATATGTAGTATGTTCAACCAAATCTAAAATATCACAATATATAGAATACAATGAAATATCAGATATCTCAATCTACAGTGTAAAGTAACAGAGTATCAAATACCCAATAAACAGTGTAATGTAAAAGAACATCAAATATAATATCACACTATATAGGGTAATGCAATGAAGTATCCGATATCAAAAAATATTGTATAATGTAACGAAATATCAAATATCCCAATCTATTATATAATGTAACAGAATATGTAGTATGTTCAACCAAATCTAAAATATCACAATATATAATATAATGTAACAATACAAAAATACAATGTTTTCATATAATGTAACGGAATATGAAATTAAATATTGTATAATAAAGAAGAATATAAAATATAAGTCATTGCAACAGAATATTAAATAACTCAATCTAATATAACAGAGTATAAAACCTCACGTTACATAACAGAATATAGAACTTATCTTATAAATGTAAGGGATAACACAATTTATCATAATAGCAAATATCAAATAACACAATATACCATGGCAGAACAGAACATGAAATAACATGTAACAGTATTACAGATGACACATTGTATCACAGGAAATAGAGGAACAGAGAAATCAGAACTCTAAGTAACTGAATGTCAAATATTACATTATAGCAGAATATCAAGTAACACAGCCAATAAAAGAAGAAGTTTACATAATGTTACAGATAATAGATGGAGAACATTGTATAACACAACAGAAAAGATCACAATAAATTGTGTCATAGATAATAAAATATACCAACATATTAGAAGAGAAAATAAATCATCACAAAACATCTTTTAGGACAGAGTATAAAATAAGAGATTAGAATAGAATAGAATATAGCATAACAGTATAGCAGAAGATAATACATCACAATACAACATAATACATTATATAATGGCATAGTGTAATAGAATGTAATATAACACAGTATAACAGAAGATAATATACCACAATATAACATAACATTATACATTAGAAAATTATAATAGAATGTAATATAACACAATATAACATAATACGTTATAAAACAGCATAGTGTACTATAATGTAATATAACACAGTATAACAGAAGATAATATATCACAACACAACATAATACGTTATATAACGGCATAGTGTAATAGAATGTAATATAACACAGTATAACAGAAGATAATATAACACAATATAACATAATAGATTAGAAAATAGAATCTTATAATAGAATGTAATATAACACAATATAACATAATACATTATATAACGGCATAGTATAATAGATTGTAATATAACACATTATAAGGTAACGTAATAGATAAAAGTAACATAACATAAGAAAGCTTAATAGATAATAAAATAATACCATATACCAGAATGTAAAACAACAGAAATGAATATACAATATGAAAACATTTCAGAATATGAAATAATACAAAAATAAATACAAAAGAACACATTGTAACAAAAATAGAAAAAAAATACAACATCACATCATTTAAAGTAGCAAACCAATACATCAGGTTATAAAATACCACAATATAACATAAGATCCTATACAAATATCACATCCTTTAGTCTTCAGGTTGTAATGCCGTTGTTGGAGTTGTAACAAGTAAAGTTGTATTATTAGTAGTCGCCTTGTTAAGCCAAAATGATCACATAATATAATGTCACCAGATATCTAATGATAATAGTATAAAGTAATAATAACAACGGTCAGAATCAGGATGGATCACTCCTGTGTATGATTACTGCTAATAGGATATCCCATAGTATATAATAATAATAATAATAATAATAATAACATCATCATCATCATCATTATTATTATTATGATGAAGTCCGCTTACCAGTAATATAATGTCTCTTGGTATATAATAATAATAATAATAATAATAATAATAATAATAGGGATCAGGATTTATCACTCCTGTATAGGATTAGCGGGAATAGAATTAGCAGCAGATTTCCACTTTGTGTCCTGTTGGGTGAAGGTTTCCAGTTCTATATAAAATCCTCCTATATAATAACCAGCCGGAAAATAATCTAATAAATGTTAAGCAAATCACCAGAAATACAGAGAAGAAAGTACAGGAAGTGGTTAAGAGGGAGAGTGGATCGGGTGTGATCGATGGATGTGATCGACATGTGCGATATGTGGTGTATTGTATACGGGTGTGATACACAGGTGTCATATATGAGTGTATTATGCAGGTGTGATATACAGGCAATATATGAGTGTAACACAGAAGCATTACACAGGAGTGATATACAGGTGTCATATATGAGTGTATTACACAGGAGTGATATACAGGTGTCATATATGAGTGTATTACACAGGAGTGATATACAGGTATGATATATGGGTGTAATGTGGATATTAGGTAGGTGATGGGTGTGCAGGAGTGGTACACACAAGTATATTATACAGGTATGGTATAAAGGTCTGATTTAAAGGGTGTAAAGGGTGTAATATGTTAGTATATTATGCAGGTATGATATATGCGTGTATTAGACAGAAGTGATATACAAGTGTGATATAAAGGTATATTATATGGATGTGATATATGAATGCATTATACAGATGTGATATATGGGTGTATTATACAGGAGATATATATATATATATATATATGTGTATGTAGGTGACTGTATACGTTATTCTACAAAGGTGACTGTATGTAGCTTATTCTATAGAGGTGACTATATGTACGTTATTCTATAGAGGTGACTGTATATATGTTATTGTATAGAGGTGATTGTATGTAGCTTATTGTACAGAGGTGATTGTATGTTATTGTATAGAGGTGACTATATGTATGTTATTGTATAGAGGTGACTATATGTATGTTATTGTATAGAGGTGACTGTATGTATGTTATTGTATAGAGGTGATTGTACGTTACTGTATAGAGGTGACTATATGTATGTTATTGTATAGAGGTGACTATATATATGTTATTGTATAGAGGTGACTATATGTATGTTATTGTATAGAGGTGACTATATGTACGTTATTGTATAGATGTGACTATATGTATGTTATTGTATAGAGGTGACTATATGTACGTTATTGTATAGAGGTGACTATATGTACGTTATTGTATAGATGTGACTATATGTATGTTATTGTATAGAGGTGACTATATGTATGTTATTGTATAGAGGTGACTATATGTATGTTATTGTATAGAGGTGACTATATGTATGTTATTGTATAGAGGTGACTATATGTATGTTATTGTATAGAGGTGACTATATGTATGTTATTGTATAGAGGTGACTATATGTATGTTATTGTATAGAGGTGACTGTATGTACGTTATTGTATAGAGGTGACTATATGTATGTTATTGTATAGAGGTGATTGTACGTTACTGTATAGAGGTGACTATATGTATGTTATTGTATAGATGTGACTATATGTATGTTATTGTATAGAGGTGACTATATGTATGTTATTGTATAGAGGTGACTATATGTATGTTATTGTATAGAGGTGACTATATGTATGTTATTGTATAGAGGTGACTATATGTATGTTATTGTATAGAGGTGACTGTATGTATGTTATTGTATAGAGGTGATTGTACGTTACTGTATAGAGGTGACTATATGTATGTTATTGTATAGAGGTGACTATATGTATGTTATTGTATAGAGGTGACTATATGTATGTTATTGTATAGAGGTGACTATATGTATGTTATTGTATAGAGGTGATTGTACGTTACTGTATAGAGGTGACTATATGTATGTTATTGTATAGAGGTGACTATATGTATGTTATTGTATAGAGGTGACTATATGTACGTTATTGTATAGAGGTGACTATATGTATGTTATTGTATAGAGGTGACTATATGTATGTTATTGTATAGAGGTGATTGTACGTTACTGTATAGAGGTGACTATATGTATGTTATTGTATAGAGGTGACTATATGTATGTTATTGTATAGAGGTGACTATATATATGTTATTGTATAGAGGTGACTATATGTATGTTATTGTATAGAGGTGACTATATGTATGTTATTGTATAGAGGTGACTATATGTATGTTATTGTATAGAGGTGACTATATGTACGTTATTGTATAGAGGTGACTATATGTATGTTATTGTATAGATGTGACTATATGTATGTTATTGTATAGAGGTGACTATATGTATGTTATTGTATAGAGGTGACTGTATGTACGTTATTGTATAGAGGTGACTATATGTATGTTATTGTATAGAGGTGATTGTACGTTATTGTATAGAGGTGACTATATGTACGTTATTGTATAGATGTGACTATATGTATGTTATTGTATAGAGGTGACTATATGTATGTTATTGTATAGAGGTGACTATATGTATGTTATTGTATAGATGTGACTATATGTATGTTATTGTATAGAGGTGACTATATGTATGTTATTGTATAGAGGTGACTGTATGTATGTTATTGTATAGAGGTGACTGTATGTAGATGACTATATTCTTTTACTTATATAGCATCATTATATTCCGCATATGTACAGATATAGTCAGTCACTGTCCCATATAGGGCTCACAATCTACATTTCCTATCAGTTTGTCTTGCATGCAAGAGGAAACTGAAGTACCCCGAGGAAACCCACCCAAGCCTGGGGAGAACATTATACAGAGGTGAGTGTATATAGGGATTGTATTTTATAGAGGGGACTGTAGGTGACTGCATAGTGGTGACTATACATGGGTGGTTTTATAGAGGCGACTGTGCGTCAGTGATTGTACAAAGGAGACTACATGTAGATTATTGTATAGAGATGATTGTATTTAGGTGGTTTTATAGAGGTGACTGTATATAGATGATTGTATAAAAGGGGACTATGTAGGTGATTGTATAGACGTGACTGTATATAGATGATTGTATAAAAGGGGACTATGTAGGTGATTGTATAGATGTGACTGTATGGAGGTTACAATGCCTAGATATTGTCAAGAGGTTACTATATGTAGATGGTTGTATGTAGGTGATTGTATATAGGTGATTATATGTAGGTGGATTTATAGAAGTGACTAGGTTACTATATAGAGGTGACTGTATGTGACTGATCGTACAGAGGTACCTATAAATAGGTAGTAGTAGTATAGAGGTGACTATAAAGGAGATTGTATGGAGGAGACGGGATGGAGGACTGTATTTCGGCATTTCATAGTGCTGATTATTTCTAGGTGACTTTATAGAGGTGACTGTATGAAAATGGTCTTATAGATGTCACTTTTTGTAGGTAATGGATTAGAGGTGACAGTATGTAGGTGATAGCAGAGGTGACTATATATGTACGTTATTACATAGAGGTGACTATATATGTACGTTATTACATAGAGGTGACTATATATGTACGTTATTACATAGAGGTGACTATATATGTACGTTATTACATACAGGTGACTATATATGTACGTTATTACATACAGGTGACTATATATGTACGTTATTACATACAGGTGACTATATATGTACGTTATTACATACAGGTGACTATATATGTACATTATTACATAGAGGTGGCTATATATGTACATTATTACATAGAGGTGACTGTACGTAGGTGATAACATAGAGGTGACTATATATGTATGTTATTACATAGAGGTGACTATATATGTACGTAGGTGATAACATAGAGGTGACTATATATGTACGTTATTACATAGAGGTGACTATATATGTACGTTATTACATAGAGGTGACTATATATGTACGTTATTACATAGAGGTGACTATATATGTACGTTATTACATAGAGGTGACTATATATGTACGTTATTACATAGAGGTGACTATATATGTACGTTATTACATAGAGGTGACTATATATGTACGTTATTACATAGAGGTGACTATATATGTACGTTATTACATAGAGGTGACTATATATGTACGTTATTACATAGCAGTGACTATATATGTACGTTATTACATACAGGTGACTATATATGTACGTTATTACATACAGGTGACTATATATGTACGTTATTACATACAGGTGACTATATATGTACGTTATTACATACAGGTGACTATATATGTACGTTATTACATACAGGTGACTATATATGTACATTATTACATAGAGGTGACTATATATGTACGTTATTACATAGAGGTGACTATATATGTACGTTATTACATAGAGGTGACTATATATGTACGTTATTACATACAGGTGACTATATATGTACGTTATTACATACAGGTGACTATATATGTACATTATTACATAGAGGTGACTATATATGTACATTATTACATAGAGGTGACTATATATGTACGTTATTACATACAGGTGACTATATATGTACATTATTACATAGAGGTGGCTATATATGTACATTATTACATAGAGGTGACTATATATGTACGTTATTACATACAGGTGACTATATATGTACGTTATTACATAGAGGTGACTATATATGTACATTATTACATAGAGGTGACTATATATGTACGTTATTACATAGAGGTGACTATATATGTACGTTATTACATAGAGGTGACAGTATGTTAGTGGTAAGTAAAGGTGACGGTATAGTGCTTACTGTATGTAGGTGGTAAGATAGAGGTGACTGTATGGATGTGGTTGTATAGAGGTTATTCGAGGTGGAATATGCCTATAGTGTGAAATTTTGGGAACATGGTAGGTAGAAGTATATATATACATATATATATGGCCAGGAGTAGAAAATATATCTAGAAACTAAGGTGAGTATTTGGGATTGGTGGCTGGAGATTACGGTACGTGGATGGTTTCAGGGGCAACAACATTAGAACATTCTGGGGTCTGGATCCAGGGTAAGGAGATGGATATATGAGGGTGTAAGGCAGGGGGCTGGGTTTTGTGGTGTATGTACTGTATATACACTATGGAGAGGTGCATAGAGCTATATAGGTTTAGGGATAATTGTATGAGGTCCAGTATAAAGGCGCGAGTAGTGGAAAAGGTATAAGGCAGATATGTATCAGAAGGAGAATATATATATATATATATACGGGCTGATATACAGAGGAAATGTATGAAGATGTATATATAGGGGTAGATAGAAAGGGCTATAATGGTAGATATATAATACACGCATATGGGAATGTGAATATCCATTAGGGTAGGAATAGAAGGTAGGGATGGATAGGAGGTACGTATAAAGTTTTCTGAAGATATTTGTATAAGGGTGGATATATTGAGCGGGTTTAGGACATTATATATAGCTACATATACCTACCCCGTAAATATTTATACAGTTAAGAAGGTATAGGGGTATATATATGTATAAAGGGTTATGGAAATTGGTATATAAGTAGAAAGGGCTAGGGGCACACAGGTGTGTTCAGTTATATAGTTATAGGTAGATATATATAGGTATATATGGAGTCCATGTATAAAAGTTTGTATATGGGGTTATAGAGATATGTATAGCGTTATGGAAGATGGTATATAGTGGTAATGCATAAGGGGGTTCTGGACATCTGTATATAAAAAGTATATATGGGCACATGGGGTAAATATGGGCACAGAAGAGTAGAGCCATGTACAGTGATCTTAGGCTCTCTTATATAATGTGACACTGTATAGCCCATGTTATAAGTAATGTTGGGTGTCTATAGGGTTAGGGGTACAAGGGGGTGACAATGCAGGTTACCTCGCACCAGGATCCTCCGGCAGTAGTCTGGGTCTGTGCTTTTGCTCTTGGAGCAGGGGTCGGAGGCTCCCGGGGCTGGAGGGTAAGTGCCCTGTGATGGCTGCTCCTTCAAATAAGGACTGGGAATGCCCGGTTGGGGGTCCCGGGGGTCCTTGCCCTCCTTGTGCCCGAGCTTTGAGCCACGGGTGTTCTCCTCCCTCAGGTCCATGCTGCGCACCTTCTCAAACATCGATGGCTGATCCGGCGCTAATCCGGCGCAGTGCTGCTGCCTCCTGAACGTGTCCAGCACTGAGCAGACGAGCGGAGCGCGCTACATGAGGTGGAGGCTGTGCTGAGTGCGCGGAGTCTTCAGCCTCCACTCTGAGGTCTCCTCATCAGTACAGATGGAGGAGATGTCAAGTGGCCCCAATCAATGCCAAGAGATGATGAGGGGCCCTAATCACTGACTGCAGAAGATGAAGGGCCCCAGGCACTCAGGAGAGGGGTGAGAATTGCTAAGGGGAAGGTTGTGGATAAAAGATTAGGGGACCCCAATTACTGAGAGAGGAAGCAGGTAAGGGCCCCAGTCACTCTGGAGAGTTTAAGGAGACCCCAGTCATTCCACAGAGGTGATGAGGGGCCCCAGTAGGTGTAGTGAGATGATGAGGAGCCCCAGCCGGTGAAGCGAGATGATGAGGGGCCCCAGTAGGTGTAGCGAGATGATGAGGGGCCCCAGCAGGTGCAGCAAGGTGATGAGGGGCCCCAGTAGGTGCAACAAGATGATGAGGGGCCCCAGTAGGTGCAGCGAGATGATGAGGGGCCCCAGCAGGTGCAGCGAGGTGATGAGTGGCCCCAGCAGGTGCAGCGAGGTGATGAGTGGCCCCAGTAGGTGCAGCGAGATGATGAGGGGCCCCAGCAGGGGCAGCGAGGTGATGAGGGGCCCCAGTAGGTGCAGCGAGATGATGAGGGGCCCCAGCAGGTGCAGCGAGGTGATGAGGAGCCCCAGCAGGGGCAGCGAGGTGATGAGGGGCCCCAGCAGGTGCAGCGAGGTGATGAGGGGCCCCAGTAGCTGCAACGAGGTGATGAGGGTCCCCAGTAGGTGCAGCGAGATGATGAGGGGCCCCAGCAGGTGCAGTGAGGTGATGAGGAGCCCCAGCAGGTGCAGCGAGGTGATGAGGGGCCCCAGCAGGTGCAGCGAGGTGATGAGGGGCCCCAGTAGGTGCAGCGAGATGATGAGGGGCCCCAGCAGGTGCAGTGAGGTGATGAGGAGCCCCAGCAGGTGCAGCGAGGTGATGAGGGGCCCCAGCAGGTGCAGCGAGGTGATGAAGGGCCCCAGTAGGTGCAACAATATGATGAGGGGCCCCAGTAGGTGCAGTGAGGTGATGAGGGGCCCCAGTGAGTGTGTCGAGGCGATGAGGAGCAGAGCAGAGTGTCAGCCCCGCTGCCCAGTATTTATCCCTGCCCTCCAGGCTCTGATGACATAAAATTATACTCTTTTGTTGGAATGTGCAGCACGGGAGAAGATCAGCGGCTCAGACAGAGGTCCCGGGGGCCGCCTCTGCCTCCTGCCCTCTACTCCGGGGTCTGTCCATCCTGGAGACGGCTGAGGTGCTGAGACAGGCGAAAAATCCTCAGAGGAACAGCAGAAAGTTTGTGCTGGCAGCGGTGGCCGCCTGTTGTCCTAGTCCCACATCTCAGGAGGCGCAGAAAGTAATCCAATAAAGCATTGATTAGGCCACAATGGCTCCATTCACATCAATGGCCTGAGAGAGAGGACGCAGCGCTCCTTGTCACCTTACAAGGGACCCCTCCTCACATAGAGAATGGCCCCACAGACGCTAATTATCTAATGGGGCGGTGGGGTGGGGAGAGGAGACAAACCCACAAGACTGAATGAGAAGCGGAGATCTGGGCGGAGAGGAGAAGAAAAGCAACCCAACAAGTCAACTACCAGGGGCCCATCATTAACCCCTGCAAGGGCCACACTGCTCACAGCTTACTGCCCTCACCTGGAAACCACAACCAAGGCAAAGATCAAAATCACTGGATAAGAAGACAAATCCTACAGACACCAGGATATAGAAGGGCGGCCACATAGTCAGGAGCGCAGTACAAAATGAGACGTGCAAAACAGAAAAGGAAACGTCCAAAGATTATTAATTGACATATATTGAAATGAAAGATCCAAAAATTTGATCAGCCCCAGAGAGCAAGCAAATAATCTACTAACCTGTCCTACAGTCGGCCTCTCCTCTCCTGACATGGCTGATAACAGATAGTAATAGATTGTATTCCCCTGTCCTACAGTCGGCCTCTCCTCTCCTGACATGGCTGATAACAGATAGTAATAGATTGTATTCCCCTGTCCTACAGTCGGCCTCTCCTCTCCTGACATGGCTGATAACAGATAGTAATAGATTGTATTCCCCTGTCCTACAGTCGGCCTCTCCTGACATGGCTGATAACAGATAGTAATAGATTGTATTCTCCTGTCCTACAGTCGGCCTCTCCTGACATGGCTGATAACAGATAGTAATAGATTGTATTCTCCTGTCCTACAGTCGGCCTCTCCTGACATGGCTGATAACAGATAGTAATAGATTGTATTCCCCTGTCTTACAGTCGGCCTCTCCTCTCCTGACATGGCTGATAACAGATAGTAATAGATTGTATTCCCCTGTCCTACAGTCGGCCTCTCCTGACATGGCTGATAACAGATAGTAATAGATTGTATTCCCCTGTCCTACAGTCGGCCTCTCCTCTCCTGACACGGCTGATAACAGATAGTAATAGATTGTATTCCCCTGTCCTACAGTCGGCCTCTCCTGACATGGCTGATAACAGATAGTAATAGATTGTATTCTCCTGTCCTACAGTCGGCCTCTCCTCTCCTGACATGGCTGATAACAGATAGTAATAGATTGTATTCCCCTGTCCTACAGTCGGCCTCTCCTGACATGGCTGATAACAGATAGTAATAGATTGTATTCTCCTGTCCTACAGTCGGCCTCTCCTCTCCTGACATGGCTGATAACAGATAGTAATAGATTGTATTCCCCTGTCCTACAGTCGGCCTCTCCTGACATGGCTGATAAGAGATAGTAATAGATTGTATTCCCCTGTCCTACAGTCGGCCTCTCCTGACATGGCTGATAACAGATAGTAATAGATTGTATTCCCCTGTCCTACAGTCGGCCTCTCCTGACATGGCTGATAACAGATAGTAATAGATTGTATTCTCCTGTCCTACAGTCGGCCTCTCCTCTCCTGACATGGCTGATAACAGATAGTAATAGATTGTATTCCCCTGTCCTACAGTCGGCCTCTCCTGACATGGCTGATAACAGATAGTAATAGATTGTATTCCCCTGTCCTACAGTCGCCCTCTCCTGACATGGCTGATAACAGATAGTAATAGATTGTATTCCCCTGTCCTACAGTCAGCCTCTCCTCTCCTGACATGGCTGATAACAGATAGTAATAGATTGTATTCCCCTGTCCTACAGTCGGCCTCTCCTCTCCTGACATGGCTGATAACAGATAGTAATAGATTGTATTCCCCTGTCCTACAGTCGGCCTCTCCTCTCCTGACATGGCTGATAACAGATAGTAATAGATTGTATTCCCCTGTCCTACAGTCGGCCTCTCCGCTTCTGACTTGTCACTGTCAGGGCTCCTAGGACTATATATATCTATAATACATAGTGTATGACACTGTCAGGGCTCCTAGGACTATATATATCTATAATACATAGTGTATGACACTGTCAGGGCTCCTAGGTCTATATATATCTATAATACATAGTGTATGACACCGTCAGGGCTCCTAGGACTATATATATATATATATATATATATATATATATATATATATATATATATATATATATATATATATATATATATATACCTATAATACATAGTGTATGACACTGTCAGGGCTCCTAGGACTATATATATCTATAATACATAGTGTATGACACTGTCAGGACTCCTAGGACTATATATATCTATAATACATAGTGTATGAAACGGTCAGGGCTCCTAGGACTATATATATCTATAATACATAGTGTATGACACTGTCAGGGCTCCTAGGTCTATATATATCTATAATACATAGTGTATGACACTGTCAGGGCTCCTAGGACTATATATATCTATAATACATAGTGTATGACACTGTCAGGACTCCTAGGACTATATATATCTATAATACATAGTGTATGACACGGTCAGGGCTCATAGGACTATATATATCTATAATACACAGTATGTGACACTGTCAGGGCTCCTAGGACTATATTTATCTATAATACATAGTGTATGACACTGTCAGGGCTCCTAGGACTATATATATCTGTAATACATAGTGTATGACACTGTCAGGGCTCATAGGACTATATATATCTATAATTCATAGTATATGACACTGTCAGGACTCCTAGGACTATATATATATCTATAATACATAGTGTATGACACTGTCAGGGCTCCTAGGACTATATATATCTATAATACATAGTGTATGACACTGTCAGGGCTCCTAGGACTATATATATATCTATAATACATAGTGTATGACACTGTCAGGGCTCCTAGGACTATATATATCTATAATACATAGTGTATGACACTGTCTGGGCTCATAGGACTATATATATCTATAATACACAGTATATGACACTGCCAGGACTCCTAGGACTATATATATCTATAATCCATAGTGTATGACACTGTCAGGACTCCTAGGACTATATATATCTATAATACATAGTGTATGACACTGTCAGGACTCCTAGGACTATATATATATATATATATATATATATATATATATATATATATATATATATATATATATATATATATATATATATATATATATATATCTATAATACATAGTGTATGACACTGTCAGGGCTCCTAGGACTATATATATCTATAATACATAGTGTATGACCCTGTCAGGGCTCCTAGGTCTATATATATCTATAATACATAGTGTATGATACTGTCAGGGCTCCTAGGTCTATATATATCTATAATACATAGTGTATGAAATTGTCAGGACTCCTAGGACTATATATATCTATAATACATAGTGTATGACCCTGTCAGGGCTCCTAGGTCTATATATATCTATAATACATAGTGTATGACACTGTCAGGGCTCCTAGGTCTATATATATCTATAATACATAGTGTATGACACTGTCAGGGCTCCTAGGACTATATATATATCTATAATACATAGTGTATGACACTGTCAGGACTCCTAGGACTATATATATCTATAATACATAGTGTATGACACTGTCAGGGCTCCTAGGTCTATATATATCTATAATACATAGTGTATGACACTGTCAGGGCTCCTAGGACTATATATATCTATAATACATAGTGTATGACACTGTCAGGGCTCCTAGGACTATATATATATATATATATATATATATATATATATATATATATATATATATATATATATATATATATCTATAATACATAGTGTATGACACTGTCAGGGCTCCTAGGACTATATATATCTATAATACATAGTGTATGACCCTGTCAGGGCTCCTAGGTCTATATATATCTATAATACATAGTGTATGACACTGTCAGGGCTCTTAGGTCTATATATATCTATAATACATAGTGTATGAAATTGTCAGGACTCCTAGGACTATATATATCTATAATACATAGT
This sequence comes from Leptodactylus fuscus, assembly GCF_031893055.1. Classification (NCBI taxonomy): domain Eukaryota; kingdom Metazoa; phylum Chordata; class Amphibia; order Anura; family Leptodactylidae; genus Leptodactylus; species Leptodactylus fuscus. The sequence continues at coordinate 1,013,150 of NC_134274.1, read as the reverse complement.
GTATGACCCTGTCAGGGCTCCTAGGTCTATATATATCTATAATACATAGTGTATGACACTGTCAGGGCTCCTAGGTCTATATATATCTATAATACATAGTGTATGACACTGTCAGGGCTCCTAGGACTATATATATATCTATAATACATAGTGTATGACACTGTCAGGGCTCCTAGGACTATATATATATCTATAATACATAGTGTATGACACTGTCAGGGCTCCTAGGTCTATATATATATATCTATAATACATAGTGTATGACACTGTCAGGGCTCCTAGGACTATATATATCTATAATACATAGTGTATGACACTGTCAGGGCTCCTAGGACTATATATATAATACATAGTGTATGACACTGTCAGGGCTCCTAGGACTATATATATCTATAATACATAGTGTATGACACTGTCAGGGCTCCTAGGACTATATATATCTATAATACATAGTGTATGACACTGTCAGGGCTCCTAGGTCTATATATATCTATAATACATAGTGTATGACACTGTCAGGGCTCCTAGGACTATATATATCTATAATACATAGTGTATGACACTGTCAGGGCTCCTAGGACTATATATATCTATAATACATAGTGTATGACACTGTCAGGGCTCCTAGGTCTATATATATCTATAATACATAGTGTATGACACTGTCAGGGCTCCTAGGACTATATATATCTATAATACATAGTTTATGACACTGTCAGGGCTCCTAGGACTATATATATCTATAATACATAGTGTATGACACTGTCAGGGCTCCTAGGACTATATATATCTATAATACATAGTGTATGACACTGTCAGGGCTCCTAGGACTATATATATCTATAATACATAGTGTATGACACTGTCAGGGCTCCTAGGACTATATATATCTATAATACATAGTGTATGACACTGTCAGGGCTCCTAGGACTATCTATATCTATAATACATAGTGTATGACACTGTCAGGGCTCCTAGGACTATATATATCTATAATACATAGTGTATGACACTGTCAGGGCTCCTATCACTATATATATCTATAATACATAGTGTATGACACTGTCAGGGCTCCTAGGACTATATATATCTATAACACATAGTGTATGACACTGTCAGGACTCCTAGGACTATATATATCTATAATACATAGTGTATGACACTGTCAGGGCTTCCAGGACTATATATATCTATAATACATAGTGTATGACACTGTCAGGGCTCCTAGGACTATATATATCTATAATACATAGTGTATGACCCTGTCAGGGCTCCTAGGTCTATATATATCTATAATACATAGTGTATGACACTGTCAGGACTCCTAGGACTATATATATTACATAGTGTATGTATGTTGGAGAGGGCAGGGCAGGACAGGAGAGGACAGCACAGGACAGGACAGCACAGGGCAACAGGGCAGGATAGCACAGGACAGGAAGCCTAGGAATGGAGAGCACAGCACAGGAGAGGAGAGGACAGCACAGGACAAGACAGCACAGTACAGGAGAGGACAGCACAACCCTGGACATCACAGGACAGCACAGCACAGGACAACACAGGACGACACAAGACAGAACAGCACAGGACAGGAGAGGACAGCACAGGACAAGACAGCACCGGACAAGACAGCACAGCACAGCAGAAGACAGGACAGCACAACACCGGACAGCACAGGACAGCACAACATCGGACAGCACAGGACAGCACAACACCGGGCAGAACAGGACAGGACAGCACAGGACAGGACAGTACAGGAGAGGACAGCACAGCATAGCACAGCACAGGAGAGGACCGGACAGCACAGGACAGGAGAGGACAGCACAGCATAGCACAGCACAGGAGAGGACAACACAGGACAGGACAGGACAGCACAGGACAGTACAGGAGAGGACAGCACAGCACAGCACAGGACAGGACAACACAGGACAGGTCAGCACAGGACAGGACAGCACAGGACAGGACAACCCAGGACAGGACAGCACAGCACAACACAGGACAGCACAGGAGAGGATAGCACAACACAGGACAGGACAACCCAGGACAGGACAGCCCAGGACAGTACAGGAGAGGACAGCACAGCATAGCACAGCACAGGACAGGACAACACAGCACAGGACAGTACAGGACAGCACAGGACAGGACAGCACAGCACAGGACAGGACAGGACAGGACAGGACAGCACAGGTCAGCACAGGAGAGGACAGCACAGCATAGCACAGCACAGGACAGGACAACACAGGACAGCACAGGTCAGGACAGCACAGGACAGGACAGCACAGGACAGGACAGCACAGGACAGGACAGTACAGGAGAGGACAGCACAGCATAGCACAGCACAGGAGAGGACCGGACAGCACAGGACAGGAGAGGACAGCACAGCATAGCACAGCACAGGAGAGGACAACACAGGACAGGACAGGACAGCACAGGACAGTACAGGAGAGGACAGCACAGCACAGCACAGGACAGGACAGCCCAGGACAGGACAGCTCAGGACAGGACAGGACAGGACAGCACAGGACAGTACAGGAGAGGACAGGACAGCACAGCACAGGACAGGACAGCCCAGGACAGGACAGCACAGCAAAACACAGGACAGCACAGGAGAGGATAGCACAACACAGGACAGCACAGGACAGGACAACCCAGGACGACACAAGACAGAACAGCACAGGACAGGAGAGGACAGCACAGGACAAGACAGCACCGGACAAGACAGCACAGCACAGCACAAGACAGGACAGCACAGGACAGCACAGGACAGCACAACACCGGACAGCACAGGACACCACAACATCGGACAGCACAGGACAGCACAACATCGGACAGCACAGGACAGCACAACACCGGGCAGAACAGGACACAGTACAGGACAGGACAGCACAGGAGAGGACAGCAAAACACAGGACATGAGAGGACAGCACAGGACATCACAGGACAGTACAGCACAACACCGAACAGCACAGGAGAGGACAGCACAGCACAGGAGAGGACAGCACAGCATAGCACAGCACAGGAGAGCACAGGACAGCACAGGACAGGACAGCACAGTACAGGACAGAACAGCACAGGACAGTACAGGACAGGACAGCACAGGACAGTACAGGAGAGGACAGCAAAACACAGGACATGAGAGGACAGCACAGGACATCACAGGACAGTACAGCACAGCACCGAACAGCACAGGAGAGGACAGCACAGCACAGGAGAGGACAGCACAGCATAGCACAGCACAGGAGAGCACAGGACAGGACAGCACAGTACAGGACAGAACAGCACAGGACAGTACAGGACAGGACAGCACAGGACAGTACAGGAGAGGACAGCACAGCATAGCACAGCACAGCACAGGACAGGACAGCACAGGACAGTACAGGAGAGGACAGCACAGCATAGCACAGGAGAGGACCGGACAGGACAGCACAGGACAGGAGAGGACAGCACAGCATAGCACAGCACAGGAGAGGACAACCCAGGACAGGACAGCCCAGGACAGCACAGCACAACACAGGACAGCACAGGAGAGGATAGCACAACACAGGACAGGACAGCACAGGACAGGATAACCCAGGACAGGACAGCCCAGGACAGGACAACACAGGACAGGACAGCCCAGGACAGGACAGGACAGCACAGGACAGCACAGGACAGGACAGCCCAGGACAGGACAGCACAGCACAACACAGGACAGCACAGGAGAGGATAGCACAACACAGGACACAGGACAGGACAACCCAGGACAGCCCAGGACAGGACAACCAAGGACAGGACAGCCCAGGACAGTACAGGAGCGGACAGCACAGCAGAGCACAGCACAGGACAGGACAACACAGCACAGGACAGTACAGGACAGCACAGGACAGCACAGCACAGGACAGTACAGGACAGCACAGGACAGTAGAGGACAGGACAGCACAGCATAGCACAGGACAGGACAGGACAACACAGGACAGGACAGCACAGGTCAGGACAGCACAGGACAGTACAGGAGAGGACAGTACAGGAGAGGACAGCACAGCACAGGACAGGACAACACAACACAGGACCGGACAGGACAGCACAGGACAGCACAGCACAACACAGGACAGGACAGGACAGCACAGGACAGTACAGGAGAGGACAGCACAGCACAAGACAGGACAACACAAGACAGGACAGGACAACCCAGGACAGGACAGCCCAGGACAGCACAGCACAACACAGGACAGCACAGGAGAGGATAGCACAACACAGGACAGCACAGGACAGGACAACACAGCACAGGACAGGACAGCACAGGACAGGACAGCCCAGGACAGGACAGCCCAGGACAGGACAGCCCAGGACAGGACAGCCCAGGACAGGACAACCCAGGACAGGACAACCCAGGACAGGACAGCCCAGGACAGTACAGGACAGGACAGCACAGGAAAGGACAGCACAGCACAGGACAGGACAACACAGGACAGCCCAGCACAGGACAGGACAACCCAGGACAGGACAGCCCAGCACAACACAGGACAGCACAGGAGAGGATAGCACAACACAGGACAGCACAGCACAGGACAGGACAGCACAGGACAGCACAGGACAGCACAGGACAGCACAGGACAGGACAGCACAGGACAGGACAGCACAGGACAGGACAGCACAGCACAGGACAGGACAGGACAGCACAGGACAGGACAGGACAGCACAGGACAGGACAGCCCAGGACAGGACAGCACAGCACAGCACAACACAGGACAGCACAGGAGAGGATAGCACAACACAGGACAGCACAGGACAGGACAACCCAGGACGACACAAGACAGAACAGCACAGGACAGGAGAGGACAGCACAGGACAAGACAGCACCGGACAAGACAGCACAGCACAGCACAAGACAGGACAGCACAGGACAGCACAACACCGGACAGCACAGGACACCACAACATCGGACAGCACAACATCGGACAGCACAGGACAGCACAACACCGGGCAGAACAGGACAGTACAGGAGAGGACAGCAAAACACAGGACATGAGAGGACAGCACAGGACATCACAGGACAGTACAGCACAGCACCGAACAGCACAGGAGAGGACAGCACAGCACAGGAGAGGACAGCACAGCATAGCACAGCACAGGAGAGCACAGGACAGCACAGGACAGAACAGCACAGGACAGTACAGGACAGGACAGCACAGGACAGTACAGGAGAGGACAGCACAGCATAGCACAGCACAGCACAGGAGAGGACCGGACAGCACAGTACAGGAGAGGACAGCACAGGACAGGACAGGACAGCACAGCACAGGACAGCCCCCACATCCCAACCTTATACAATGATCTTGGCTTTTCAGCAAATTTTACAATATTGAACACGAGGTTCTTAGTATACATATTGATCATTGTGCATAAGCCCACTAGCCACGTCACGGTGACCTCTATATAGTGGGTCCCTACTCTACTGGGTTCGGCGCAGCACAGTGACCGCCACAACCGTAGCACAGCGCCCGCAGGGCGAGCAACCCAGTGGTCTGGCAACACCCTTGCCACTAGACCAAGCCCCCAGGCTCTGGGCCGCGCCGCCCCACGGGCACAATGGTGTTGCCGGACTAATGGGTCACTCACCCTGCGGGTGCTGTGTTGTGGCGGTCGCTGTGCAGCGCCGCACTCAGTAGAGTAGGGACCCACTATAAAGAGGTTGCCGTGACGTGGCTAGTGGGCTTATGCACAATGATCAATATGTATACTAAGAACCTCGTGTTCAGTATTGTAAAATTTGCTGAGAAGCCGAGATCAATGTATAAGACTGGGACGAGGGGGCTGTGTTTTTCTCTTTTTGTACATTATAATATAATACCGCCCCCTGATGGTCAGAGTAGGTATTACAGCTAGTACATAGAACATTATAATATAATAGCGCCCCCTGGTGGTCAGAGTAGGTATTACAGCCAGGACATAGAACATTATAATATAATAGCGCCCCCTGGTGGTCAGAGCAGGAATTACAGCCAGGACATAGAACATTATAATATAATAGCGTCGCCTGGTGGTCAGAGCAGGTAATATAGCCAGGACATAGAACATTATAATATAATAGCGTCGCCTGGTGGTCAGAGTAGGTATTACAGCCAGGACATAGAACATTATAATATAATAGCGCCCCCTGGTGATCAGAGCAGGTAATATAGCCAGGACATCGAAAATCATAATATAATAGCACCCCCTGGTGGTCAGAGTAGGTAATATAGCCAGGACATAGAACATTATAATATAATAGCGCCCCCTGGTGGTCAGAGCAGGTAATATAGCCAGGACATAGAACATTATAATATAATAGCGCCGCCTGGTGGTCAGAGTAGGTATTACAGCCAGGACATAGAACATTATAATATAATAGCGTCGCCTGGTGGTCAGAGTAGGTATTACAGCCAGGACATCGAAAATCATAATATAATAGCACCCCCTGGTGGTCAGAGTAGGTATTACAGCCAGGACGTAGAACATTATAATATAATACCGCCCCCTGGTGGTCAGAGCAGGAATTACAGCCAGGACATAGACCATTATAATGTCGCCCCCTGGTGGTCAGAGCAGGTATTATAGCCAGGACATAGAACATTATAATATAATAGCGCCGCCTGGTGGTCAGAGTAGGTATTACAGCCAGGACATAGAACATTATAATATAATAGCGCCGCCTGGTGGTCAGAGTAGGTATTACAGCCAGGACATAGAACATTATAATATAATAGTGCCCCCTGGTGGTCAGAACAGGTAATATAGCCAGGACATAGAACATTATAATATAATAGCGCCCCCTGGTGGTCAAAGTAGGTATTACAGCCAGGACATAGATCATTATAATATAATAGCGCCGCCTGGTGGTCAGAGCAGGTATTACAGCCAGGACATAGAACATTATAATATAATAGCGCCCCCTGGTGGTCAGAGTAGGTATTACAGCCAGGACGTAGAACATTATAATATAATAGCACCCCCTGGTGGTCAGAATAGGTATTACAGCCAGGACATAGAACATTATAATATAATAGCACCCCCTGGTGGTCAGAGTAGGTATTACAGCCAGGACGTAGAACATTATAATATAATAGCACCCCCTGGTGGTCAGAATAGGTATTACAGCCAGGACATAGAACATTATAATATAATAGCGCCTGGAGACTCCAGCACTTATTAGGATAGTTCAGACCCCTCAGTTACATAGATCATCCTACAGATGAGCAGGGCTTTGTTTCCTCACAGACAGTATAGTCTACAGTACAGGGTCATATGGATGTTGATGCTTTTACTAATGAGAAGATGACTGTATATATATATATCTGTATAAATTGATGGGATTGGTTTTGTTCTGCCAGTTCTCCATTCCCATCAGTGTGTGTGAATTATTTATCGCAACATCTCCCCAGTGAGGTCCAGGATGTGCTGCCATAGAGCTGAATGTAAAGGATTCTGCACTCACTATCACACACAAGGAGACCCCACAGCTGACACTCTAATCCCTGCTGTCAGGACTCCTAGGACTATATATATCTATAATACATAGTGTATGACACTGTCAGGACTCCTAGGACTATACATATCTATAATACATAGTGTATGACACTGTCAGGGCTCCTAGGACTATATATATCTATAATACATAGTGTATGACACTGTCAGGGCTTCCAGGACTATATATATATATAATACATAGTGTATGACACTGTCAGGGCTTCCAGGACTATATATATATATAATACATAGTGTATGACACTGTCAGGACTCCTAGGACTATATATATCTATAATACATAGTGTATGACACTGTCAGGGCTCCTAGGACTATATATATCTATAATACATAGTGTATGACACTGTCAGGGCTCCTAGGACTATATATATCTATAATACATAGTGTATGACACTGTCAGGGCTCCTAGGACTATATGTATCTATAATACATAGTGTATGACACTGTCAGGGCTCCTAGGTCTATATATATCTATAATACATAGTGTATGACACTGTCAGGACTCCTAGGACTATATATATATCTATAATACATAGTGTATGACACTGTCAGGGCTCCTAGGACTATATATATCTATAATACATAGTGTATGACACTGTCAGGACTCCTAGGACTATATATATCTATAATACATAGTGTATGACACTGTCAGGACTCCTAGGACTATATATATCTATAATACACAGTGTATGACACTGTCAGGGCTCCTAGGACTATATATATCTATAATACACAGTGTATGACACTGTCAGGACTCCTAGGACTATATATATCTATAATACATAGTGTATGACACTGTCAGGACTCCTAGGACTATATATATCTATAATACATAGTGTATGACAATGTCAGGACTCCTAGGACTATATATATCTATAATACATAGTGTATGACACTGTCAGGGCTTCCAGGACTATATATATCTATAATACATAGTGTATGACACTGTCAGGGCTTCCAGGACTATATATATCTATAATACATAGTGTATGACACTGTCAGGGCTCCTAGGACTATATATATCTATAATACATAGTGTATGACACTGTCAGGGCTCCTAGGACTATATATATCTATAATACATAGTGTATGACACTGTCAGGGCTTCCAGGACTATATATATCTATAATACATAGTGTATGACACTGTCAGGGCTTCTAGGACTATATATATCTATAATACATAGTGTATGACACTGTCAGGGCTCCTAGGACTATATATATCTATAATACATAGTGTATGACACTGTCAGGGCTCCTAGGACTATATATATCTATAATACATAGTGTATGACACTGTCAGGGCTTCCAGGACTATATATATCTATAATACATAGTGTATGACACTGTCAGGGCTTCCAGGACTATATATATCTATAATACATAGTGTATGACACTGTCAGGGCTCCTAGGACTATATATATCTATAATACATAGTGTATGACACTGTCAGGGCTCCTAGGACTATATATATCTATAATACATAGTGTATGACACTGTCAGGGCTCCTAGGACTATATATATCTATAATACATAGCGTATGACACTGTCAGGGCTCCTAGGACTATATATCTATAATACATAGTGTATGACACTGTCAGGACTCCTAGGACTATATACATCTATAATACATAGTGTATGACACTGTCAGGACTCCTAGGACTATATATATATCTATAATACATAGTGTATGACACTATCAGGACTCCTAGGACTATATATATATCTATAATACATAGTGTTTGACACTGTCAGGACTCCTAGGACTATATATATCTATATAATACATAGCGTATGACACTGTCAGGACTCCTAGGACTATATACATCTATAATACATAGCGTATGACACTGTCAGGGCTCCTAGGACTATATATATCTATAATACATAGTGTATGACACTGTCAGGACTCCTAGGACTATACATATATCTATAATACATAGCGTATGACACTGTCAGGGCTCCTAGGATTACATATATATATATCTATAATACATAGTGTATGACACTGTCAGGACTCCTAGGACTATATATATCTATAATACATAGTGTATGACACTGTCAGGACTCCTAGGACTATATATATCTATAATACATAGTGTATGACACTGTCAGGGCTCCTAGGACTATATACTGTATAATACATAGTGTAAGACACTGTCAGGGCTCCTAGGACTATATATATCTATAATACATAGTGTATGACACTGTCAGGGTTCCTAGGACTATATATATCTATAATATACAGTGTATGACACTGTCAGGGCTCCTAGGACTATATATATATATCTATAATACATAGTGTATGACACTGTCAGGGCTCCTAGGACTGTATATATCTATAATACATAGTGTATGACACTGTCAGGGCTCCTAGGACTATATATATATATATATATATAATACATAGTGTATGACACTGTCAGGGCTCCTAGGACTATATATATCTATAATACATAGTGTATGACACTGTTAGAGCTCCTAGGACTATATATATCTATAATACATAGTGTATGACACTGTCAGGGCTCCTAGGAATATATATATATATATATATATATATATATATATATATATACATATATATATATATATATATATATATATATATATTATATAATACATAGTGTATGACACTGTCAGGGCTCCTAGGACTATATATCTATAATACATAGTGTATGACACTGTCAGGACTCCTAGGACTATATATATCTATAATACATAGTGTATGACACTGTCAGGGCTCCTAGGACTATATATATCTATAATACATAGTGTATGACACTGGCAGGGCTCCTAGGACTATATATATCTATAATACATAGTGTATGGTGTATGACACTGTCAGGGCTCCTAGGACAATATATATCTATAATACATAGTGTATGACACTGTCAGGGCTCCTAGGACTATATATATCTATAATACATAGTGTATGACACTGTCAGGGCTCCTAGGACTATATATATATCTATAATACATAGTGTATGACACTGTCAGGGCTCCTAGGACTATATATATCTATAATACATAGTGTATGACACTGTCAGGGCTCCTAGGACTATATATATATCTATAATACATAGTGTATGACACTGTCAGGGCTCCTAGGACTATATATATCTATAATACATAGTGTATGACACTGTCAGGGCTCCTAGGACTATATATATCTATAATACATAGTGTATGACACTGTCAGGGCTCCTAGGACTATATATATCTATAATACATAGTGTATGACACTGTCAGGGCTCCTAGGACTATATATATATCTATAATACATAGTGTATGACACTGTAAGGGAGCATTCACACGGCATAACGTCCCGCGAGATTTGGCACGTGTACGCCGCGTGACCCTTTGCGTGCCGTACACGCTCCCATTCATTTCAATGGGAGCGGGGAGCGTATGCGCCGCGCTAGTTTGCGGCCGTGCATGCAATCAATGTATCTAATCGAATTATCAGAGTATGTAGATAAGTTAGTTGGGCGGGGCCTCTGGCTATAGGTTCTCGACCTCACTTGTCATTGTGGGATTTGATATTTTGCTTCAGTTGAGTTTGGATTTTCTGGAAGTTTCATATGATGTATCACTGAGGCAGAGAAGACTCCAGAGCCGCATGTGAACATCGCCCTGTCCAGTGACACAGCACAAACCAAGCAATATACAATGGGGAAAGAGCAGAACAAGCCCCATGTCTGCACTCTACCTCAAATACTCTGTGCTCCTGGGGACCCTGCCCCTCCCACCATGAATCTCTGACCTCTATAGGTCCCATAACCTCACACGGGATAGGATTAGATACACGGCTCAGTATACAGTATCACACAGGATAGGATTAGATACACAGCTCGGTATACAGTATCACACAGGATAGGATTAGATACACGGCTCAGTATACAGTATCACACAGGATAGGATTAGATACACGGCTCAGTATACAGTATCACACAGGATAGGATTAGATACACGGCTCAGTATACAGTATCACACAGGATAGGATTAGATACACAGCTCAGTATACAGTATCACACAGGATAGGATTAGATACAGCTCAGTATACAGTATCACACAGGATAGGATTAGATACAGCTCAGTATACAGTATCACACAGGATAGGATTAGATACACGGCTCAGTATACAGTATCACACAGGATAGGATTAGATACACGGCTCAGTATACAGTATCACACAGGATAGGATTAGATACACAGCTCAGTATACAGTATCACACAGGATAGGATTAGATACACAGCTCAGTATACAGTATCACACAGGATAGGATTAGATACAGCTCAGTATACAGTATCACACAGGATAGGATTAGATACAGCTCGGTATACAGTATCACACAGGATAGGATTAGATACACAGCTCAGTATACAGTATCACACAGGATAGGATTAGATACACAGCTCGGTATACAGTATCACACAGGATAGGATTAGATACACAGCTCGGTATACAGTATCACACAGGATAGGATTAGATACACGGCTCAGTATACAGTATCACACGGGATAGGATTAGATACACGGCTCAGTATACAGTATCACACGGGATAGGATTAGATACACGGCTTAGTATACAGTATCACACAGGATAGGATTAGATACAAAGCTCACTATACAGTATCACACAGGATAGGATTAGATACACAGCTCAGTATACAGTATCACACAGGATAGGATTAGATACACAGCTCAGTATACAGTATCACACAGGATAGGATTAGATACACAGCTCAGTATACAGTATCACACAGGATAGGATTAGATACACAGCTCGGTATACAGTATCACACAGGATAGAATTAGATACAGCTCGGTATACAGTATCACACAGGATAGGATTAGATACAGCTCAGTATACAGTATCACACAGGATAGGATTAGATACACAGCTCAGTATACAGTATCACAAAGGATAGGATTAGATACACAGCTCAGTATACAGTATCACACAGGATAGGATTAGATACACAGCTCAGTATACAGTATCACACAGGATAGGATTAGATACACAGCTCAGTATACAGTATCACACAGGATAGGATTAGATACACGGCTCAGTATACAGTATCACACGGGATAGGATTAGATACACAGCTCGGTATACAGTATCACGCAGGATAGGATTAGATACACAGCTCGGTATACAGTATCACACAGGATAGGATTAGATACACAGCTCGGTATACAGTATCACACAGGATAGGATTAGATACACAGCTCAGTATACAGTATCACACAGGATAGGATTAGATACAGCTCAGTATACAGTATCACACAGGATAGGATTAGATACACAGCTCAGTATACAGTATCACACAGGATAGGATTAGATACACAGCTCAGTATACAGTATCACACAGGATAGGATTAGATACACGGCTCAGTATACAGTATCACACAGGATAGGATTAGATACACAGCTCAGTATACAGTATCACACAGGAGAGGATTAGATACACAGCTCAGTATACAGTATCACACAGGATAGGATTAGATACACGGCTCAGTATACAGTATCACACAGGATAGGATTAGATACACGGCTCAGTATACAGTATCACACAGGATAGGATTAGATACACAGCTCAGTATACAGTATCACACAGGAGAGGATTAGATACACAGCTCAGTATACAGTATCACACAGGATAGGATTAGATACACGGCTCAGTATACAGTATCACACAGGATAGGATTAGATACACAGCTCAGTATACAGTATCACACAGGATAGGATTAGATACAGCTCAGTATACAGTATCACACAGGATAGGATTAGATACAGCTCAGTATACAGTATCACACAGGATAGGATTAGATACACGGCTCAGTATACAGTATCACACAGGATAGGATTAGATACACGGCTCAGTATACAGTATCACACAGGATAGGATTAGATACACAGCTCAGTATACAGTATCACACAGGATAGGATTAGATACAGCTCAGTATACAGTATCACACAGGATAGGATTAGATACAGCTCGGTATACAGTATCACACAGGATAGGATTAGATACACAGCTCAGTATACAGTATCACACAGGATAGGATTAGATACACAGCTCGGTATACAGTATCACACAGGATAGGATTAGATACACAGCTCGGTATACAGTATCACACAGGATAGGATTAGATACACGGCTCAGTATACAGTATCACACGGGATAGGATTAGATACACGGCTCAGTATACAGTATCACACGGGATAGGATTAGATACACGGCTTAGTATACAGTATCACACGGGATAGGATTAGATACAAAGCTCAGTATACAGTATCACACAGGATAGGATTAGATACACAGCTCAGTATACAGTATCACACAGGATAGGATTAGATACACAGCTCAGTATACAGTATCACACAGGATAGGATTAGATACAGCTCAGTATACAGTATCACACAGGATAGGATTAGATACACAGCTCAGTATATAGTATCACACAGTGTCACGGAGCAAAGGTATACGTCTTCCTCCGGATGGTCTTTTGAATCAACACGGACGCAAGAGGTCGGGAGACAACAGCAATTTATTGTAATCCACAAAGTTAGTAGCCGGCGGCGGTCACATCAACCGTAATAACAATAAGTCCACAGAAGTCACAATCCAATGATAACTTTGGTTCCTTGGTCCTGTAACTATATCCTGGCTCTCTGCAGAGCTGTGCACAGGCCGGCTAACACATACTAACTGCTAGCTACATCTATATACTAAGACTGTTACTTCCTATATCTGGAGGTGGGAAGGGCTGAGTCACAGATCCTTCCCCCCTCACCTATACCAAGGAGAGCAGACTCCCTGTCTACTATGGACAATGCACCATCCAACATCTTCTTGGAGACACTGATCAGATTATCTCCACCCATTGTCCTCACTGGTCCTCACTAGTTAGAGGGATTTGCATACAATGTGCTAACACACTAGACCCTAATCAGCCAACTACACATTGATGTATATAACAGGTTAGAGAATACATTCCACATGAAATATATATTACACATTGCCTATAGTATAGACTCTAACCATCCCGTGACAACCCCTCCCCCTCTCAAAACATGTGCATGACACAATTGGCCTACACAGGTAAATTGGGGAATGCACATCAGTCTCTATAGCTCATATGTCCTCCTGCCGGGATAACCCATCTGCGTTCTGGTGTTGGTTCCCTCGGCGGTACTGAATGGTAAAGTTGTAGAGTTGAAGGGCTGGCATCTGGCAAAAAATCCGGTGGATCCATGTTGGCGTCTCTCTGAGCTTGGCTTCGGGTCACTGCTCCCACAAAGTGGCACTGTAGATTTCCAACATCGTTGCCTAACAGAACATCGGCCGGCAGCCCGCTCATCACACCAATTGTGCATCGTTTTGGTCCATAACCATAGTCGAGTTCCACGGTAGCTTTAGGAATACGTCTCCGAGTACCCCCTGCCAACTTGATAGAAAGGCCAGGGCCCTCCTCTAGGGCCTCGGGTCGAACCACTCGGGGGTCCGCTACCGTTAGGAAAGCTCCCGAGTCCCGGAATCCAACAACTGTTCGGCCATCCAGTAGGACCTCCTGCAAGTGCTTCCTCTGAAGGTTTGCGGGATGTGTGGCGGAAGGCTGAATCCCATAGACCCCTGGAGGTGGAACAGATGGGTCATTCATGGAGTCACCTGGAAATGGGGCCAAACTTTCTGTCCTAGGGGTGGTTCCCAGGTAGTGAATAGGCCGGGATGCCACGGTGGCCCGTGCCCCCATGTTAACAGGGCAACTAGCTTGCAAATGTCCAGGCCGCCCGCAACCAAAACATCTGCGCTCTAGCATTCTTCCAGTAGGTCGTTGTCTAGGGACAGGGTTGTTCATAGCTGGAGGCCGATGGGCTGGGGCAGGGGTAGAGGGGGAATTGTAATCCTGAGGCCGGGCACGAGAGGTGGTTGGCTGGCTGAAGGGTGTCTGGCGGACTGTGGTAGTTTTCCGCTCCTCTGCAAACAACCTCTTCCACTGCGGCTTGATGGTCAGGCCCTCATCTGCAAGGGAAGCAGCTTGCTCAACTGTGGCTGGGTTCCGTTCCAGCACCCACTCACGGATCTCAGCGGGGCACTGGGAAAAGAACTGTTCCTTAAGTATGACTTGGAGGATCTTATCGACTGTGACAGCCTCCTCTCCTTCTAGCCAGCGCTTGCATGCTTGCTTCAACTTGTGGGCGAACATGTGGAAGGAGCTTCCCCCATTGTAAGACAAAGAGCGGAACTGAACTCGGTAGGTCTCTGGAGTGACTGCATAATACTTCTGCACCGCTCTTTTAATGGCCTCATAGTCCCGCTGATCACTAGGGTCCATGGCTCTGAGAGCTTCCGCAGCCCCATCTCGTAGGTGCCCCACCAGATACCGGACCCAATCCTTCTCTGGGACTTCCATCAGGTGGCACTGGTGTTCGAAGTCCTGAAAATATCCATCAACATCCCCAGCCGCTTCATCAAAGGTCTTGAAGTGTTTATGGGAGACATATGGTGGTTCTCTCACTGTTGGGCTGGGGGTCGACGTTTGATTATAATTCCGCGCAGTTATCTCAGCCATTCGCATTTCATGCGCCATTCTTTCCTTTTCATGCGCCATTCTCTGTTCCTCCTTCTCCGTTTCCTGAGCCCTCTGTAACGCTCTACTCCTTTGCTCTGCAGTTGCTCCTAGCCCCAGCACTGCCAATTCCTCCTCATACAAAACAACCCATCTGCTCTTTTGGGTCTGTACCTGCCACTCCCGTATCTCTCCAGTCTCCTGGGGGCAGCCCTCCTCATGGTCGCTTTGCAGGGTCATCTCCTCCAGTGCCTCGATCAGTTGCTCTTTCGTTCTTCCCTGGTAACTCAGGTTTAGTTCCCGGGCCCTTACTTGTAGACTTGCCATAGTCCAGTTCCTGTATTCTGAGGTTGTGGCTCCATTAATCGCTGAGCTGCTGTAGTCCATCTCGCTGTCCGCTGTTGATCCCACCGCTGCCAACCAGTTGTCACGGAGCAAAGGTATACGTCTTCCTCCGGATGGTCTTTTGAATCAACAGGGACGCAAGAGGTCGGGAGACAACAGCAATTTATTGTAATCCACAAAGTTAGTAGCCGGCGGCGGTCACATCAACCGTAACAACAATAAGTCCACAGAAGTCACAATCCAATGATAACTTTGGTTCCTTGGTCCTGTAACTATATCCTGGCTCTCTGCAGAGCTGTGCACAGGCCGGCTAACACATACTAACTGCTAGCTACAACTATATACTAAGACTGTTACACCTATATCTGTGGGTGGGAAGGGCTGAGTCACAGATCCTTCCCCCCTCACCTATACCAAGGAGAGCAGACTCCCTGTCTCTTTTGAACAATGCACCGTCCAACATCCTCTTGGAGACACTGATCAGATTATCTCCACCCATTGTCCTCACTGGTCCTCACTAGTTAGAGGGATTTGCATACAATGTGCTAACACACTAGACCCGAATCAGCCAACTACACATTGATGTATATAACAGGTTAGAGAATACATTCCACATGAAATATATATTACACATTGCCTATAGTATAGACTCTAACCATCCCGTGACACACAGGATAGGATTAGATACACAGCTCAGTATACAGTATCACACAGGATAGGATTAGATACACAGCTCGGTATACAGTATCACACAGGATAGGATTAGATACACGGCTCGGTATACAGTATCACACGGGATAGGATTAGATACAGCTCAGTATACAGTATCACACAGGATAGGATTAGATACACAGCTCAGTATACAGTATCACACAGGATAGGATTAGATACACAGCTCAGTATACAGTATCACACAGGATAGGATTAGATACAGCTCAGTATACAGTATCACACAGGATAGGATTAGATACACAGCTCAGTATACAGTATCACACAGGATAGGATTAGATACACAGCTCAGTATACAGTATCACACAGGATAGGATTAGATACACAGCTCAGTATACAGTATCACACGGGATAGGATTAGATACACAGCTCAGTATACAGTATCACACAGGATAGGATTAGATACACAGCTCAGTATACAGTATCACACAGGATAGGATTAGATACACAGCTCAGTATACAGTATCACACAGGATAGGATTAGATACACAGCTCAGTATACAGTATCACACAGGATAGGATTAGATACACAGCTCAGTATACAGTATCACACAGGATAGGATTAGATACACAGCTCAGTATACAGTATCACACAGGATAGGATTAGATACACAGCTCAGTATACAGTATCACACGGGATAGGATTAGATACACGGCTCAGTATACAGTATCACACGGGATAGGATTAGATACACGGCTCAGTATACAGTATCACACAGGATAGGATTAGATACACAGCTCAGTATACAGTATCACACAGGATAGGATTAGATACAGCTCAGTATACAGTATCACACGGGATAGGATTAGATACACAGCTCAGTATACAGTATCACACAGGATAGGATTAGATACACAGCTCAGTATACAGTATCACACAGGATAGGATTAGATACACAGCTCAGTATACAGTATCACACAGGATAGGATTAGATACAGCTCAGTATACAGTATCACACAGGATAGGATTAGATACACAGCTCAGTATACAGTATCACACAGGATAGGATTAGATACACAGCTCGGTATACAGTATCACACAGGATAGGATTAGATACACGGCTCGGTATACAGTATCACACGGGATAGGATTAGATACAGCTCAGTATACAGTATCACACAGGATAGGATTAGATACACAGCTCAGTATACAGTATCACACAGGATAGGATTAGATACACAGCTCAGTATACAGTATCACACAGGATAGGATTAGATACAGCTCAGTATACAGTATCACACAGGATAGGATTAGATACACAGCTCAGTATACAGTATCACACAGGATAGGATTAGATACACAGCTCAGTATACAGTATCACACAGGATAGGATTAGATACACAGCTCAGTATACAGTATCACACGGGATAGGATTAGATACACAGCTCAGTATACAGTATCACACAGGATAGGATTAGATACACAGCGCAGTATACAGTATCACACAGGATTGGATTAGATACACAGCTCAGTATACAGTATCACACAGGATAGGATTAGATACAGCTCAGTACACAGTATCACACAGGATAGGATTAGATACAGTAGCACAGTGGGGGTGGGGTGGGAGCACTTTGCTCTGTGGATCGATACCTTATTCCCGGTGCATTAGTCTGAGTGCTCCGGGGCTTCTCCGTCACTCTCGCTCTCTTCTCCGGCTGGATCATGTCCCGGTGCTGCGGGCGGCTGACGCGGCTCTTCTGGCTCCTGTTCCCGCACGCCTGCCTGGTCTTCTCCCTGGTCTTGTACAGCGTCCTCGGGGCTTTGGTGTTTTATAAACTGGAGGAATCGGCGCATAATCGCACGTACCGGCAGGAAGACGTCCTGGAGTCTCTATGGAACGCGTCTACATCCAACATGAGCAGAGGTGAGTGCGGAGCCAAGTGCCAGGACAATCCCATCAGTCTGGGCCACCCCAAAGTCAGCACCAAATAACGGGGTCACTAAAGGTCCCTGGCCAGGACTTCACTGTGGCAAGACGATTGTAAGCGATGTGTGTGTGGGGGAGACGACCAATCGTATTTATTTATAGAACACCAGTAATCTCATAGTGCTGTACATGATTATATTAATCCCATGGTGCTGTACATTATTATATTAATCCCATGGTGCTGTACATGATTATATTAATCCTATGGTGCTCTGTACATTATTATATTAATCCCATGGTGCTCTGTACATGATTATATTAATCCCATGGTGCTCTGTACATTATTATATTAATCCCATGGTGCTCTGTACATTATTATATTAATCCCATGGTGCTCTGTACATGATTATATTACTCCCATGGTGCTCTGTACATTATTATATTAATCCCATGGTGCTCTGTACATTATTATATTAATCCCATGGTGCTGTACATGATTATATTAATCCCATGGTGCTCTGTACATTATTATATTAATCCCATGGTGTTGTACATGATTATATTAATCCCATGGTGCTCTGTACATTATTATATTAATCCCATGGTGCTCTGCACATGATTATATTACTCCCATGGTGCTCTGTACATTATTATATTAATCCCATGGTGCTCTGTACATTATTATATTAATCCCATGGTGCTGTACATGATTATATTAATCCTATGGTGCTCTGTACATTATTATATTAATCCCATGGTGCTCTGTACATTATTATATTAATCCCATGGTGCTCTGTACATTATTATATTAATCCCATGGTGCTCTGTACATTATTATATTAATCCCATGGTGCTCTGTACATTATTATATTAATCCCATGGTGCTCTGTACATGATTATATTACTCCCATGGTGCTCTGTACATTATTATATTAATCCCATGGTGCTCTGTACATTATTATATTAATCCCATGGTGCTGTACATGATTATATTAATCCCATGGTGCTCTGTACATTATTATATTAATCCCATGGTGTTGTACATGATTATATTAATCCCATGGTGCTCTGTACATTATTATATTAATCCCATGGTGCTCTGTACATGATTATATTACTCCCATGGTGCTCTGTACATTATTATATTAATCCCATGGTGCTCTGTACATTATTATATTAATCCCATGGTGCTCTGTACATTATTATATTAATCCCATGGTGCTGTACATTATTATATTAATCTCATGGTGTTCTGTACATTATTATATTAATCCCATGGTGCTGTACATTATTATATTAATCCCATGGTGCTCTGTACATTATTATATTAATCCCATGGTGCTCTGTACATTATTATATTAATCCCATGGTGCTGTACATTATTATATTAATCCCATGGTGCTCTGTACATTATTATATTAATCCCATGATGCTCTGTACATTATTATATTAATCCCATGGTGCTGTACATTATTATATTAATCTCATGGTGTTCTGTACATTATTATATTAATCCCTTGGTGCTGTACATTATTATATTAATCTCATGGTGATCTGTGCATTATTATATTAATCCCATGGTGCTCTGTGCATTATTATATTAATCCCATGGTGCTCTGTGCATTATTATATTAATCCCATGGTGCTCTGTACATTATTATATTAATCCTATGGTGCTCTGTACATTATTATATTTATCCCATGGTGCTCTGTACATTATTATATTAACCCCTATGGTGCTCTGTACATTATTATATTAATCCCATGGTGCTCTGTACATTATTATATTAATCCCATGGTGCTCTGTACATTATTATATTAATCCCATGGTGCTCTGTACATTATTATATTAATCCCATGGTGCTGTACAATATTATATTAATCTCATGGTGTTCTGTACATTATTATATTAATCCCATGGTGCTGTACATTATTATATTAATCCCATGGTGCTCTGTACATTATTATATTAATCCCATGGTGCTCTGTACATTATTATATTAATCCCATGGTGCTGTACATGATTATATTAATCCTATGGTGCTCTGTACATTATTATATTAATCCCATGGTGCTCTGTACATGATTATATTAATCCCATGGTGCTCTGTACATTATTATATTAATCCCATGGTGCTCTGTACATTATTATATTAATCCAATGGTGCTCTGTACATGATTATATTACTCCCATGGTGCTCTGTACATTATTATATTAATCCCATGGTGCTCTGTACATTATTATATTAATCCCATGGTGCTGTACATGATTATATTAATCCCATGGTGCTCTGTACATTATTATATCAATCCCATGGTGTTGTACATGATTATATTAATCCCATGGTGCTCTGTACATTATTATATTAATCCCATGGTGCTCTGTACATGATTATATTACTCCCATGGTGCTCTGTACATTATTATATTAATCCCATGGTGCTCTGTACATTATTATATTAATCCCATGGTGCTCTGTACATTATTATATTAATCCCATGGTGCTGTACATTATTATATTAATCTCATGGTGTTCTGTACATTATTATATTAATCCCATGGTGCTGTACATTATTATATTAATCCCATGGTGCTCTGTACATTATTATATTAATCCCATGGTGCTCTGTACATTATTATATTAATCCCATGGTGCTGTACATTATTATATTAATCCCATGGTGCTCTGTACATTATTATATTAATCCCATGATGCTCTGTACATTATTATATTAATCCCATGGTGCTGTACATTATTATATTAATCTCATGGTGTTCTGTACATTATTATATTAATCCCTTGGTGCTGTACATTATTATATTAATCTCATGGTGATCTGTGCATTATTATATTAATCCCATGGTGCTCTGTGCATTATTATATTAATCCCATGGTGCTCTGTGCATTATTATATTAATCCCATGGTGCTCTGTACATTATTATATTAATCCTATGGTGCTCTGTACATTATTATATTTATCCCATGGTGCTCTGTACATTATTATATTAACCCCTATGGTGCTCTGTACATTATTATATTAATCCCATGGTGCTCTGTACATTATTATATTAATCCCATGGTGCTCTGTACATTATTATATTAATCCCATGGTGCTCTGTACATTATTATATTAATCCCATGGTGCTGTACAATATTATATTAATCTCATGGTGTTCTGTACATTATTATATTAATCCCATGGTGCTGTACATTATTATATTAATCCCATGGTGCTCTGTACATTATTATATTAATCCCATGGTGCTCTGTACATTATTATATTAATCCCATGGTGCTGTACATTATTATATTAATCCCATGGTGCTCTGTACATTATTATATTAATCCCATGATGCTCTGTACATTATTATATTAATCCCATGGTGCTGTACATTATTATATTAATCTCATGGTGTTCTGTACATTATTATATTAATCCCATGGTGCTGTACATTATTATATTAATCCCATGGTGATCTGTGCATTATTATATTAATCCCATGGTGCTCTGTGCATTATTATATTAATCCCATGGTGCTCTGTGCATTATTATATTAATCCCATGGTGCTCTGTACATTATTATATTAATCCTATGGTGCTCTGTACATTATTATATTTATCCCATGGTGCTCTGTACATTATTATATTAACCCCTATGGTGCTCTGTACATTATTATATTAATCCCATGGTGTTGTACATTATTATATTAATCCCATGGTGCTGTACATTATTATATTAATCCCACGGTGCTCTGTACATTATTATATTAATCCCATGGTGCTCTGTACATTATTATATTAATCCCATGGTGCTCTGTACATTATTATATTAATCCCATGGTGCTGTACATTATTATATTAATCCCATGGTACTGTACATTATTATATTAATCCCATGGTGCTGTACATTATTATATTAATCCCATGGTGCTGTACATTATTATATTAATCCCATGGTTCTCTGTACATTATTATATTAATCCCATGGTGCTCTGTACATTATTATATTAATCCCATGGTGCTCTGTACATTATTATATTAATCCCATGGTGCTGTACATTATTATATTAATCCCATGGTGCTCTGTACATTATTATATTAATCCCATGGTGCTCTGTACATGATTATATTAATCCCATGGTGCTCTGTACATTATTATATTAATCCTATGGTGCTCTGTACATTATTATATTAATCCCATGGTGCTCTGTACATGATTATATTAATCCCATGGTGCTCTGTACATTATTATATTAATCCCATGGTGCTGTACATGATTATATTAATCCCATGGTGCTCTGTACATTATTATATTAATCCCATGGTGTTGTACATGATTATATTAATCCCATGGTGCTCTGTACATTATTATATTAATCCCATGGTGCTCTGTACATTATTATATTAATCCCATGGTGCTCTGTACATTATTATATTAATCCCATGGTGCTCTGTACATTATTATATTAATCCCATGGTGCTGTACATTATTATATTAATCCCATGGTGCTGTACATTATTATATTAATCCCATGGTGCTGTACATTATTATATTAATCCCATGGTGCTCTGTACATTATTATATTAATCCCATGGTGCTCTGTACATTATTATATTAATCCTATGGTGCTCTGTACATTATTATATTTATCCCATGGTGCTGTACATTATTATATTAATCCCATGGTGTTGTACAGTATTATATTAATCCCATGGTGCTGTACATTATTATATTAATCCCATGGTGCTCTGTACATTATTATATTAATCCCATGGTGCTCTGTACATTATTATATTAATCCCATGGTGCTCTGTACATTATTATATTAATCCCATGGTGCTGTACATTATTATATTAATCCCATGGTGCTCTGTACATTATTATATTAATCCCATGGTGCTCTGTACATTATTATATTAATCCTATGGTGCTCTGTACATTATTATATTTATCCCATGGTGCTGTACATTATTATATTAATCCCATGGTGTTGTACAGTATTATATTAATCCCATGGTGCTGTACATTATTATATTAATCCCATGGTGCTCTGTACATTATTATATTAATCCCATGGTGCTGTACATTATTATATTAATCCCATGGTGCTCTGTACATTATTATATTAATCCCATGGTGCTCTGTACATTATTATATTAATCCCATGGTGCTCTGTACATTATTATATTAATCCCATGGTGCTGTACATTATTATATTAATCCCATGGTGCTCTGTACATTATTATATTAATCCCATGGTGCTCTGTACATTATTATATTAATCCCATGATGCTCTGTACATTATTATATTAATCCCATGGTGCTGTACATTATTATATTAATCTCATGGTGTTCTGTACATTATTATATTAATCCCATGGTGCTGTACTTTATTATATTAATCTCATGGTGATCTGTACATTATTATATTACTCCCATGGTGCTCTGTGCATTATTATATTAATCCCATGGTGCTCTGTACATTATTATATTAATCCCATGCTGCTCTGTACATTATTATATTAATCCCATGGTGCTGTACATTATTATATTAATCCCATGGTGCTGTACATTATTATATTAATCCCATGGTGCTCTGTACATTATTATATTAATCCCATGATGCTCTGTACATTATTATATTAATCCCATGGTGCTCTGTACATTATTATATTAATCCCATGCTGCTCTGTACATTATTATATTAATCCCATGGTGCTGTACATTATTATATTAATCCCATGGTGCTGTACATTATTATATTAATCCCATGGTGCTCTTTACATTATTATATTAATCCCATGATGCTCTGTACATTATTATATTAATCTCATGGTGTTCTGTACATTATTATATTAATCCCATGGTGCTGTACATTATTATATTAATCCCATGGTGCTCTGTACATTATTATATTAATTCCATGGTGCTCTGTACATTATTATATTAATCCCATGATGCTCTGTACATTATTATATTAATCCCATGGTGCTCTGTACATTATTATATTAATCCCATGGTGTTGTACATTATTATATTAATCCCATGGTGCTGTACATTATTATATTAATCCCATGGTGCTCTGTACATTATTATATTAATCCCATGGTGCTCTGTACATTATTATATTAATCCCATGATGCTCTGTACATTATTATATTAATCCCATGGTGCTCTGTACATTATTATATTAATCCCATGCTGCTCTGTACATTATTATATTAATCCCATGGTGCTGTACATTATTATATTAATCCCATGGTGCTGTACATTATTATATTAATCCCATGGTGCTCTGTACATTATTATATTAATCCCATGATGCTCTGTACATTATTATATTAATCCCATGGTGCTCTGTACATTATTATATTAATCCCATGGTGCTCTGTACATTATTATATTAATCCCATGGTGCTGTACATTATTATATTAATCTCATGGTGATCTGTACATTATTATATTAATCCCATGGTGCTGTACATTAGTATATTAATCTCATGGTGATCTGTACATTATTATATTAATCCCATGGTGCTGTACATTAGTATATTAATCTCATGGTGCTCTGTACATTATTATATTAATCCCATGATGCTGTACATTATTATATTAATCCCATGGTGCTCTGTACATTATTATATTAATCCCATGGTGCTCTGTACATTATTATATTAATCCCATGCTGCTCTGTACATTATTATATTAATCCCATGGTGCTGTACATTATTATATTAATCCCATGGTGCTCTGTACATTATTATATTAATCCCATGGTGCTGTACTTTATTATATTAATCCCATGGTGCTGTACATTATTATATTAATCTCATGGTGATCTGTACATTATTATATTAATCCCATGGTGCTGTACATTATTATATTAATCCCATGGTGCTGTACATTATTATATTAATCCCATGGTGCTCTGTACATTATTATATTAATCCCATGGTGCTCTGTACATTATTATATTAATCCCATGATGCTGTACATTATTATATTAATCCCATGGTGCTGTACATTAGTATATTAATCTCATGGTGCTCTGTACATTATTATATTAATCCCATGATGCTGTACATTATTATATTAATCTCATGGTGATCTGTACATTATTATATTAATCCCATGGTGCTGTACATTAGTATATGTCTATTGGAGAGGAGAAGACAGAGAATGTCAGCAGGTTGGAGAGTCAGAGGGGCTGCTTATGGAGTAGAGGCGGGTGAATATGAGGTCTAGTGTGCCCCTTTATGTGGGTGGCAGAGGGAGAGACCAAAGGAGGCGGTGAGGGACAGGAGGCTGGAAGCAGGGGGGTGGTCTGTGTTAATGGGGATGTTGTAATCTCCCATGATGATGGTGGGGGTGTCTGTGGATAGGACGTGTGTGACCAGGTCGCAGTGAGTCCCGGTGGTCAGTGAGGCCGCGGTGGGTCCCGGTGGTCGGGGTTGGACTTCCTTGCTCTGGCCAGTGATTGTCTTCTCATCTTTTTTCTCTAGAACAATTTAAGGATCTCTCCAAGGAGCTGATCGACCTCTACAATAAGGTCACCATGGAATGGACTTTCTTCAGCTCCTTGTTCTTCTGCTTTACAGTCTTCAGTACAATCGGTAAGATAAGGATTAGACGGGAGGGGGGGGGGGGAGCAGGTATCAGCCTGCAGGGGGCAGCAGAAAGCGAGAAGGAAGAACAGGAATAATAGCCCCCCCCCAGAGATATTACTACTAACCCCCCCCAGAGGGCAGAGATATTATTACTTACCCCCCCCCCCCCCCCAGTAGAGGGCAGAGATATTATTACTTACCCCCCCCCCCCCCCAGTAGAGGGCAGAGATATTATTACTTACCCCCCCCCCCCCCAGTAGAGGGCAGAGATGTTATTACTTACCCCCCCCCCAGTAGAGGGCAGAGATGTTATTACTTACCCCCCACCACCAGAGGGCAGAGATATTATTACTTACCCCCCCCCCCAGTAGAGGGCAGAGATGTTATTACTTACCCCCCACCACCAGAGGGCAGAGATATTATTACTTACCCCCTACCACCAGAGGGCAGAGATATTATTACTTACCCCCCAGTAGAGGGCAAAGATGTTATTACTTACCCCCCCCCCCCCTCCACTAGAGGGCGGAGCTATTTTCCACCATGCCTGGGTCACTCTCTGATGTTTGTCTCCCGCTCAGGTTACGGTCGGATGGCCCCCATCACGCAGCTGGGCAGGGTCGTCACTATGATCTACGCGGCCATCGGGATTCCTTTGATGCTTCTTCTTCTGGCAGATCTTGGTGACATCCTCGCCGTCTGCCTGTCCAGGACATATAACTATATGCTCGATGTCTGGCATAGATGTTTCCAGAAGAAGCTGACCCTGTCCCATAGCTTTTCCTTCCTGATGGGTCGCTCGGAGAGGTCCAGTGCGAGGTCCACCTTGGAGAGCCGAGTGGCCATGACGGAGCCGCTCAGTCTGACGGACATCCTGAAGAACCAGGCGCCGGTGAAGACCAGCTACTTGCAGCTGAGGAACCTCAACATCTTCGAGCTGCTGATTGTGAAGGACACTGCAAGGCTCTTACCCAAGAAAGGGCCGTATACGAGGTGCTACTCCTGCCCCGAGCTGGACATTAAACAATCCCCCCATCCGGCCCTCTTAAACTTTGACAAGCTTGGGGAGGAGCTGGACCAGCTGGACGTGCCGATCCTCCTCATCCTGTGTGTGGTGATGGCCTTCATCATGTTGGGGGCCCTGATCCTGCCCCTGTGGGAGACCTGGGGCACCCTGGAGGCCTTCTACTTCTGCTTTATAACACTCACCACCATTGGCTTTGGCGACGTCTTCCCCGAGCACCCCAAGTTCTTCTTACTCCTGTCCGTCTATACGGTGCTGGGCATGGCCATCATCTGTATGGCCTTCAAACTGCTGCAGAACCGGATGGTGTCCTTATATAAGAAGTGCCTGACTTGTGCCAGCAGGGGGCAGGGTTACGCGGTGGCCCCTGAGACGGCGCAGAACTGGGGCCACAAGATGCCATTTAAGGAGTCATGATGTTGGCGTGGCGATACAGCACGTGCACATGGCGGACACTGGCGGAGCCCTTCATACAGCGCCTGGGAAGATTTCTGCATGTTATGGAGTTGAAGCCCTCGAGCCCTGAGCGCACATCCGCAAGGGACAGAGGCACTGACACCCCCTCAATATATGTAAGGGCCACAGCCAGCAGGGGCCACTCCGGTTATTGCCTGCACAGGATCGGGCTCATCAGGCGGCAGCAATGGCCACTGCATGCTTTGCTTCATCTATTTATGAATGATACGTAATACCAAGCCCTGGGTGTCCCCTGTTATTAAATGGTACGGCCTGAGATCATGTGACCGCCACATAATAGCGACAGCGCCCCCCTAATAGTGACAACCGCAATGTCCCCCATAATAGTGACAGCCACAATGTCCCCCATAATAGTGACAGCTACAGCTCCCCATAATAGTGACAGCCACAGCCCCCCTAATAGTGACAGCCACAGCTCCCCCCTAATAGTGACAGCCACAGCGCCCCCCTAATAGTGACAGCCACAATGTCCCCCCTAATAGTGACAGCCACAGCTCCCCATAATAGTGACAGCCACAGCCCCCATAATAGTGATAGCCACAGCCCCCATAATAGTGACAGCCACAGCCCCCATAATAGTGACAGCCACAATGTCCCCCATAATAGTGACAGCTACAGCTCCCATAATAGTGACAGCCACAGCACCCCATAATAGTGACAGCCACAGCTCCCCATAATAGTGACAGCCACAGCCCCCATAATAGTGACAGCCACAGCCCCCATAATAGTGACAGCCACAGCACCCCCCATAATAGTGACAGCCACAGCACCCCCATAATAGTGACAGCCACAGCACCCCCATAATAGTGACAGCCACAGCACCCCCATAATAGTGACAGCCACAATGTCCCCCTAATAGTGACAGCCACAGCCCCCATAATAGTGACAGCCACAGCTCCCCATAATAGCGACAGCCACAGCCCCCCTAATAGTGACAGCCACAGCTCCCCATTAATAGTGACAGCCACAGCACCCCAATAATAGTGACAGCCACAGCACCCCCCATAATAGTGACAGCCACAGCACCCCCATAATAGTGACAGCCACAGCACCCCCATAATAGTGACAGCCACAGCACCCCATAATAGTGACAGCCACAATGTCCCCCTAATAGTGACAGCCACAGCTCCCCATAATAGTGACAGCCACAATGTCCCCCATAATAGTGACAGCCACAGCCCCCCCCATAATAGTGACAGCCACAGCCCCCATAATAGTGACAGCCACAGCCCCCCCCATAATAGTGACAGCCACAGCCCCCCCCATAATAGTGACAGCCACAGCCCCCCCCATAATAGTGACAGCCACAATGTCCCCCTAATAGTGACAGCCACAGCTCCCCATAATAGTGACAGCCACAGCCCCCATAATAGTGATAGCCACAGCCCCCATAATAGTGATAGCCACAGCCCCCATAATAGTGACAGCCACAGCCCCCCCCATAATAGTGACAGCCACAGCCCCCCCCATAATAGTGACAGCCACAATGTCCCCCTAATAGTGACAGCCACAGCTCCCCATAATAGTGACAGCCACAGCCCCCATAATAGTGATAGCCACAGCCCCCATAATAGTGACAGCCACAGCCCCCATAATAGTGACAGCCACAATGTCCCCCATAATAGTGACAGCTACAGCTCCCCATAATAGTGACAGCCACAGCACCCCATAATAGTGACAGCCACAGCTCCCCATAATAGTGACAGCCACAGCCCCCCATAATAGTGACAGCCACAGCCCCCATAATAGTGACAGCCACAGCACCCCCCATAATAGTGACAGCCACAGCACCCCCATAATAGTGACAGCCACAGCACCCCCATAATAGTGACAGCCACAGCACCCCCATAATAGTGACAGCCACAATGTCCCCCTAATAGTGACAGCCACAGCCCCCATAATAGTGACAGCCACAGCTCCCCATAATAGCGACAGCCACAGCCCCCCTAATAGTGACAGCCACAGCTCCCCATTAATAGTGACAGCCACAGCACCCCAATAATAGTGACAGCCACAGCACCCCCCATAATAGTGACAGCCACAGCACCCCCATAATAGTGACAGCCACAGCACCCCCATAATAGTGACAGCCACAGCACCCCCATAATAGTGACAGCCACAATGTCCCCCTAATAGTGACAGCCACAGCTCCCCATAATAGTGACAGCCACAATGTCCCCCATAATAGTGACAGCCACAGCCCCCCCCATAATAGTGACAGCCACAGCCCCCATAATAGTGACAGCCACAGCCCCCCCCATAATAGTGACAGCCACAGCCCCCCCCATAATAGTGACAGCCACAGCCCCCCCCATAATAGTGACAGCCACAATGTCCCCCATAATAGTGACAGCCACAGCGCCCCCATAATAGTGACAGCCACAATGTCCCCCCCTAATAGTGACAGCCACAGCGCCCCCCTAATAGTGACAGCCACAATGTCCCCCATAATAGTGACAGCCACAGCCCCCATAATAGTGACAGCGACAGCGCCCCCCTAATAGTGACAACCACAGTGTCCCCCATAATAGTGACAGCCACAGTGTCCCCCATAATAGTGACAGCCACAGCCCCCCTAATAGTGACAACCACATCCCCCATAATAGTGACAACCACAATGTCCCCCATAATAGTGACAGCCACAGCCCCCCCCATAATAGTGACAGCCACAATGTCCCCCTAATAGTGACAGCCACAGCTCCCCATAATAGTGACAGCCACAGCCCCCATAATAGTGACAGCCACAATGTCCCCCATAATAGTGACAGCCACAGCCCCCATAATAGTGACAGCCACAGCCCCCATAATAGTGACAGCCACAGCCCCCATAATAGTGACAGCCACAGCCCCCATAATAGTGACAGCCACAGCCCCCATAATAGTGACAGCCACAGCCCCCATAATAGTGACAGCCACAGCCCCCCCCATAATAGTGACAGCCACAGCCCCCATAATAGTGACAGCCACAGCACCCATAATAGTGACAGCCACAGCCCCCCCCATAATAGTGACAGCCGCAATGTCCCCCCATAATAGTGACAGCCACAGCCCCCCATAATAGTGACAGCCACAGAGACATGAAGCAGCGCGGGGTGCCAGCTCCGGGGGTCCCGCTGGGCCCTGCCCCCCACCCCACATCCTTCTAGTGCTGAGCCTGAAATCTGCACCAAAGGGACCTGGAAATAAATCTCCTCCCGCAGGGACTTGGTCTTTGTTTTTATTTCTGGATTTTTACCACTTTTTTTCCATGAGTGACATGGCCTGAAGGCAGCTCAGCCCCATTCAAGTGAAAGGACTGAGCTGTGACACCAAGCACTCACCTTAATGCTGCAGCCTCTGCAAACAGCTGAACAGCCTAGGGGCCCGGGGGTCAGGGCCCGGCTGAGCTTTAGATGATGACATAGGGTATGAATGAAGAAGTCTCAGACCCCCCCCCCCCCCATTCTAGTCTGATCCAAGCCCTGGCTCTAAACTTGATCCTCACCTCCAGTCTAACCTTAGCCCTGACCTTGTCTCATTCACTCTATGTAAAGTGAGCGCAGAATGTTCTAGAGCAGAATCGGCTCGGATGTTATAGCCGGCACCATCCTCTATGATCAAAGGGGACGGTGGGGGCGAGGGGGGGGCATCATGTTATTACTGAGCGGACCACCACTACTGCCGAATACAAGGAGCACTAATCACATGTCATCAATATCGTTAGTACAGACCCCCCCCCCCCCATGTGATACAGAGCCCGCTGTTCAAAGGCCCGCTATATATGCATGGGAGGGGGGGGGGGGGGGGGCGCAGAGGCCCCGGAGCTCTCACTTAAGGAAGATGAAAGTGAATCTCAACATCAGCAAAAATCACAAAATTATGTCAAATGCAATTCAGATGATGAAAGGAGGCGAAAGTAGATGAGTGGTGAAGAGGCGAGCAGAGGGGCGCATGACATCATCTCATGACATCACAGGGGGCTACACGGCATCATCTCATGACATCACAGGGGGCTACACGGCATCATCTCATGACATCACAGGGGGCTACACGGCATCATCTCATGACATCACAGGGGGCTACACGGCATCATCTCATGACATCACAGGGGGCTACACGGCTGCCCACACTACATGACATCATCTCATGACATCACAGAGGGCTACACGGCATCATCTCATGACATCACAGGGGGCTACACGGCTGCCCACACTACATGACATCATCTCATGACATCACAGGTGGCTACACGGCTGCCCCCCACTACATGACATCATCTCATGACATCACAGGGGGCTACACGGCATCATCTCATGACATCACAGGGGGCTACACGGCTTGCCCACACTACATGACATCATCTCATGACATCACAGGGGGCTACACGGCATCATCTCATGACATCGCAGGGGGGCTACACGGCATCATCTCATGACATCACAGGGGGCTACACGGCTGCCCACACTACATGACATCATCTCATGACATCACAGAGGGCTACACGGCATCATCTCATGACATCACAGGGGGCTACACAGCTGCCCACACTACATGACATCATCTCATGACATCACAGGGGGCTACACGGCATCATCTCATGACATCACAGGGGGCTACACGGCTGCCCACACTACATGACATCATCTCATGACATCACAGAGGGCTACACGGCATCATCTCATGACATCACAGGGGGCTACACGGCTGCCCACACTACATGACATCATCTCATGACATCACAGGGAGCTACACGGCATCTCATGACATCACAGGGGGCTACACGGCTGCCCCCACTACATGACATCATCTCATGACATCACAGGGGGCTACACGGCATCATCTCATGACATCACAGGGGGCTACACGGCATCATCTCATGACATCACAGGGGGCTTACACGGCTGCCCCCACTACATGACATCATCTCATGACATCACAGGGGGCTACACGGCTGCCCCCACTACATGACATCATCTCATGACATCACAGGGGGCTACACGGCTGCCCCCACTACATGACATCATCTCATGACATCACAGGGGGCTACACGGCTGCCCGCACTACATGACATCATCTCATGACATCACAGGGGGCTACACGGCTGCCCCCACTACATGACATCATCTCATGACATCACAGGGGGCTACACGGCTGCCCGCACTACATGACATCATCTCATGACATCACAGGGGGCTACACGGCTGCCCCCACTACATGACATCATCTCATGACATCACAGGGGGCTACACGGCTGCCCCCACTACATGACATCATCTCATGACATCACAGGGAGCTACACGGCATCTCATGACATCACAGGGGGCTACACGGCTGCCCCCACTACATGACATCATCTCATGACATCACAGGGGGCTACACGGCATCATCTCATGACATCACAGGGGGCTACACGGCATCATCTCATGACATCACAGGGGGCTACACGGCTGCCGGCACTACACATTGGAGCTCAGGGTCCAGACATCTAAGGGCGGGTTCACATCTGCGCCCCGGTCTCCGTTTATACAGGATTCTCTTTCCTGCCTGGAGAGAAGACGGAGACCTGCAGGCATTCAGAAGACTGGGTTTGGGAAGTCTCCGGCCGTGAGCGGCGGTCAGCGTTTTGTGTGCTCCGCGGCAAAACCGGATTTTATTTATTAACCGGACACAATGTCGGACAGGCAGGACTTTGTGTCCAGTTTAAAAAAAAAAAAAAAACGGTTTCGCCGTGGAGAGCACAAAACGCTGAACAGCGCTCACGGCCAGACCCGGTCTGCAGAAGACAGAAACCTGAGATCGGAGACTGAACGCTGGTGTGAACACAGCCTAAGAAGTGTCAGCGAGCAGCGTCTGCTGTGTGTGTGAGGGGGCAGGGAGAGGAGTCCCCAGCAGCGGCCTCTGCCCTCACACACACAGCAGACGCTGCACGGAGGAGGAGAGGTGGCATATGGATAAAAACGGGGCTCATTCAAAAACTACGGAGGGGATTTACATACAGAAGGTCAGTGTGGAATAGCCTAAAGCCTCTGCAAGGATGTGCGGAGCGAGAGGTCACCTGACCCAGCGATGGAGCCCCTATAATAAATTATAGATAAAAGTGGCCGCATCCTCCAAACATCACATGACTAATACACAGAATAAGACCACGTATGGTAGTATGACATCACATGACCCCCCCCTTATGACATCACATGACCACGTATGGTAGTATGACATCACATGACCCCCTGATGACATCACACGACCACGTATGGTAGTATGACATCACATGACCCCCTGATGACATCACACGACCACGTATGGTAGTATGACATCACATGACCCCCTGATGACATCACACGACCACGTATGGTAGTATGACATCACATGACCCCCCCCTTATGACATCACATGACCACATATGGTAGTATGACATCACATACCCCCCCCCCTTATGACATCACATGACCACGTATGGTAGTATGACATCACATACCCCCCCCCCCCTTATGACATCACATGACCCCCCTTATGACATCACATGACCTCCTCAGGGAGACGCTTCTATTCTTCTTCCTCCCCTCCTTCCAAAACCAACAACCTTTGGATTTTTCCATTCAGAAAACTGTTTGATTTTTGCTGGAAAGATTGTAATTTAATATTCCAGACTGGAAAAACCTGAAAATGCAAAACTCTTGTGTGCGGCGATATAGTGTGTGTGTGTGTGTGTGTGTGTGTCACATAGAATACAGGGAGGGAACACATAGAACATAGGGGGGGGGGGACACATAGGATATAGGGGGGGGACATACTATACAGGAGACACATAGAACATAGGGGGGGGACACATAGGATATAGGGGGGGGACATACTATACAGGAGACACATAGAATACAGGGGGCAGGTCATACTGAGTGAACGACGTAAAAACAAAGCCCACAAGAAAGTCGCACAATTGCCGTTTTTCTCCACTTCTTCCCATTCTTCCGGTTTGTTTCCAGGTTCCCGGCACATTGTACAGAACTGGATCCAGGATGGAGAAGAATTTGTCCCACAATAGTCCTCCTTGTCTTTCCCTTCCCGTTGTGTCTTCCATCGCCCAATCTTCAGTTACTTACAAGCACTGTTATCGGTGTCGGTGATGTCACACTATCGGTGTCAGTGATGTCACACTATCGGTGTCGGTGATGACATACTTACTGCTCTCACTGTTCCTTGTTGATACAAAGTAATTTCAGCCGCCATATGACTGCGCAGAAAAATAAAAAAAATGGAATGCAGGGAGTAAAAATATACGAAAATGGAATGCAATGTCTGCAACACAATGTCTGCGGCAGGAAGGGGTCAACAGGCGGCCTCCTCCAGAACATTACGGTGTCTCGGTCTTGTATTTACTTTGTCATTATTACTGGATGTTTTCGGACTAACCCCGCCCCCCTTCCCCAATACAACAGGCACTCACTGCCACCAGGGGCACTGGCAAAAGCCCGGTATAGTCCAGTACCCAACCAACTAGAAGTGGTGCCTGCAATAGCTCCAGCCTGGTGAAGGCCCCCTGTTGTCCCCTTCACTGCACTGCTCCTCTACCCAAAAAGGCTCATTATATAATGTAATCACTAAAATGGAGAGGGGGAGAACTCTCTGCCACCTGTAGCATTCCTCCTGCCGGATGTTCTCAGAATAGATTATTATGGCTGCCTTGCTGTGTAGAATGGGGCACAGTCATCTCATTATGATCGAAGGCTTGAGTCAGCAGAGTCACCTCATTATTACGACAAGGCAGAGGTCAGTAGAGTCATCTCATTATCATATTAAACTGCTGTTCCAAGGTAATATATATATATATATATATATATATAATATATGTAGAGAGTCGTAAGGACACGATGCTACAATCAGAACTAGAGCAACTTTCAGAGACATCACAGGTGGAGCTACTCCCAGAGGTCGGAGTACCACCCTGCCCGCTCTGGACACCAATGACTAAATATTCCACAGCAGGTGCTGCAGTAATGTCATGTGGCCACCAGGTGGTGTTGTCCTTGCAGTAATGAGCAGTGTGGTCAGTGAAGCTGCTTCTACCATCAACTATCACAGTCATCAGGTTGTCTATTTCCAGGGATTGAATGGTGCGCAGTCAACTGATCCTTTCACTGTACCAGCTACTGCCCCATCCCCGTCCCTGCCCCCTCCATGAATCTCTACCTACCTGCACCCCCTAACCCTGTCTCCCCCTCGCCCTGCCACTCCTCTAACTGCCCCCCATCCCAGTCACCCCCACTCCAGAACACAAATGAAAGCCCTTCGGAAGAGGAGGGGGGAGGGGGGAGAAACACTGTTAGAAAAGGGGCACACAAACACCATGTCAGGAGAGGAGAGGCCGACTGTAGGACAGAGGAATACAATCTATTACTATCTGTTATCAGCCATGTCAGGAGAGGAGAGGCCGACTGTAGGACAGGGGAATACAATCTATTACTATCTGTTATCAGCCATGTCAGGAGAGGAGAGGCCGACTGTAGGACAGGGGAATACAATCTATTACTATCTGTTATCAGACATGTCAGGAGAGGAGAGGCCGACTGTAGGACAGGAGAATACAATCTATTACTATCTGTTATCAGCCATGTCAGGAGAGGAGAGGCCGACTGTACGACAGGGGAATACAATCTATTACTATCTGTTATCAGCCATGTCAGGAGAGGAGAGGCCGACTGTAGGACAGGGGAATACAATCTATTACTATCTGTTATCAGCCATGTCAGGAGAGGAGAGGCCGACTGTAGGACAGGGGAATACAATCTATTACTATCTGTTATCAGACATGTCAGGAGAGGAGAGGCCGACTGTAGGACAGGAGAATACAATCTATTACTATCTGTTATCAGCCATGTCAGGAGAGGAGAGGCCGACTGTAGGACAGGGGAATACAATCTATTACTATCTGTTATCAGCCATGTCAGGAGAGGCGGACTGTAGGACAGGAGAATACAATCTATTACTATCTGTTATCAGCCATGTCAGGAGAGGCCGACTGTAGGACAGGGGAATACAATCTATTACTATCTGTTATCAGCCATGTCAGGAGAGGAGAGGCCGACTGTAGGACAGGGGAATACAATCTATTACTATCTGTTATCAGCCATGTCAGGAGGGGAGAGGCCGACTGTAGGACAGGAGAATACAATCTATTACTATCTGTTATCAGCCATGTCAGGAGAGGAGAGGCCGACTGTAGAACAGGAGAATACAATCTATTACTATCTGTTATCAGCCATGTCAGGAGAGGAGAGGCCGACTGTAGGACAGGGGAATACAATCTATTACTATCTGTTATCAGCCATGTCAGGAGAGGCCGACTGTAGGACAGAGGAATACAATCTATTACTATCTGTTATCAGTCATGTCAGGAGAGGCCGACTGTAGGACAGGGGAATACAATTACTATCTGTTATCAGCCATGTCAGGAGAGGAGAGGCCGACTGTAGGACAGGGGAATACAATCTATTACTATCTGTTATCAGCCATGTCAGGAGAGGAGAGGCCGACTGTAGGACAGGAGAATACAATCTATTACTATCTGTTATCAGCCATGTCAGGAGAGGCCGACTGTAGGACAGAGGAATACAATCTATTACTATCTGTTATCAGCCATGTCAGGAGAGGAGAGGCCGACTGTAGGACAGGGGAATACAATCTATTACTAACTGTTATCAGCCATGTCAGGAGGGGAGAGGCGGACTGTAGGACAGGAGAATACAATCTATTACTATCTGTTATCAGCCATGTCAGGAGAGGAGAGGCCGACTGTAGGACAGGAGAATACAATCTATTACTATCTGTTATCAGCCATGTCAGGAGAGGAGAGGCCGACTGTAGGACAGGAGAATACAATCTATTACTATCTGTTATCAGCCATGTCAGGAGAGGCCGACTGTAGGACAGGGGAATACAATCTATTACTATCTGTTATCAGCCATGTCAGGAGGGGAGAGGCCGACTGTAGGACAGGGGAATACAATCTATTACTATCTGTTATCAGCCATGTCAGGAGAGGAGAGGCCGACTGTAGGACAGGAGAATACAATCTATTACTATCTGTTATCAGCCATGTCAGGAGAGGCCGACTGTAGGACAGGGGAATACAATCTATTACTATCTGTTATCAGCCATGTCAGGAGGGGAGAGGCCGACTGTAGGACAGGGGAATACAATCTATTACTATCTGTTATCAGCCATGTCAGGAGAGGAGAGGCCGACTGTAGGACAGGGGAATACAATCTATTACTATCTGTTATCAGCCATGTCAGGAGAGGCCGACTGTAGGACAGAGGAATACAATCTATTACTATCTGTTATCAGCCATGTCAGGAGAGGCCGACTGTAGGACAGGGGAATACAATCTATTACTATCTGTTATCAGCCATGTCAGGAAAGGAGAGGCCGACTGTAGGACAGGAGAATACAATCTATTACTATCTGTTATCAGCCATGCCAGGAGAGGCCGACTGTAGGACAGGAGAATACAATCTATTACTATCTGTTATCAGCCATGTCAAGAGAGGAGAGGCCGACTGTAGGACAGGAGAATACAATCTATTACTATCTGTTATCAGTCATGTCAGGAGAGGAGAGGCCGACTGTAGGACAGGAGAATACAATCTATTACTATCTGTTATCAGCCATGTCAGGAGAGGCCGACTGTAGGACAGGAGAATAC
The DNA here is from genome assembly GCF_031893055.1 of Leptodactylus fuscus. Taxonomy (NCBI): domain Eukaryota; kingdom Metazoa; phylum Chordata; class Amphibia; order Anura; family Leptodactylidae; genus Leptodactylus; species Leptodactylus fuscus. Next base: position 974,336 of record NC_134274.1, on the reverse strand, counting down.
AATCTATTACTATCTGTTATCAGCCATGTCAGGAGAGGCCGACTGTAGGACAGGGGAATACAATCTATTACTATCTGTTATCAGCCATGTCAGGAGGGGAGAGGCCGACTGTAGGACAGGAGAATACAATCTATTACTATCTGTTATCAGCCATGTCAGGAGAGGAGAGGCCGACTGTAGAACAGGAGAATACAATCTATTACTATCTGTTATCAGCCATGTCAGGAGAGGCCGACTGTAGGACAGAGGAATACAATCTATTACTATCTGTTATCAGTCATGTCAGGAGAGGCCGACTGTAGGACAGGGGAATACAATTACTATCTGTTATCAGCCATGTCAGGAGAGGAGAGGCCGACTGTAGGACAGGGGAATACAATCTATTACTATCTGTTATCAGCCATGTCAGGAGAGGAGAGGCCGACTGTAGGACAGGAGAATACAATCTATTACTATCTGTTATCAGCCATGTCAGGAGAGGCCGACTGTAGGACAGAGGAATACAATCTATTACTATCTGTTATCAGCCATGTCAGGAGAGGAGAGGCCGACTGTAGGACAGGGGAATACAATCTATTACTAACTGTTATCAGCCATGTCAGGAGGGGAGAGGCGGACTGTAGGACAGGAGAATACAATCTATTACTATCTGTTATCAGCCATGTCAGGAGAGGAGAGGCCGACTGTAGGACAGGAGAATACAATCTATTACTATCTGTTATCAGCCATGTCAGGAGAGGAGAGGCCGACTGTAGGACAGGAGAATACAATCTATTACTATCTGTTATCAGCCATGTCAGGAGAGGCCGACTGTAGGACAGGGGAATACAATCTATTACTATCTGTTATCAGCCATGTCAGGAGGGGAGAGGCCGACTGTAGGACAGGGGAATACAATCTATTACTATCTGTTATCAGCCATGTCAGGAGAGGAGAGGCCGACTGTAGGACAGGGGAATACAATCTATTACTATCTGTTATCAGCCATGTCAGGAGAGGCCGACTGTAGGACAGAGGAATACAATCTATTACTATCTGTTATCAGCCATGTCAGGAGAGGCCGACTGTAGGACAGGGGAATACAATCTATTACTATCTGTTATCAGCCATGTCAGGAAAGGAGAGGCCGACTGTAGGACAGGAGAATACAATCTATTACTATCTGTTATCAGCCATGCCAGGAGAGGCCGACTGTAGGACAGGAGAATACAATCTATTACTATCTGTTATCAGCCATGTCAAGAGAGGAGAGGCCGACTGTAGGACAGGAGAATACAATCTATTACTATCTGTTATCAGTCATGTCAGGAGAGGAGAGGCCGACTGTAGGACAGGAGAATACAATCTATTACTATCTGTTATCAGCCATGTCAGGAGAGGCCGACTGTAGGACAGGAGAATACAATCTATTACTATCTGTTATCAGCCATGTCAGGAGAGGCCGACTGTAGGACAGGGGAATACAATCTATTACTATCTGTTATCAGCCATGTCAGGAGGGGAGAGGCCGACTGTAGGACAGGGGAATACAATCTATTACTATCTGTTATCAGCCATGTCAGGAGGGGAGAGGCCGACTGTAGGACAGAGGAATACAATCTATTACTATCTGTTATCAGCCACGTCAGGAGAGGCCGACTGTAGGACAGTAGAATACAATCTATTACTATCCGTTATCAGCCATGTCAGGAGAGGAGAGGCCGACTGTAGGACAGGAGAATACAATCTATTACTATCTGTTTTCAGCCACGTCAGGAGAGGCCGACTGTAGGACAGGAGAATACAATCTATTACTATCTGTTATCAGCCACGTCAGGAGAGGCCGACTGTAGGACAGGGGAATACAATCTATTACTATCTGTTATCAGCCATGTCAGGAGAGGAGAGGCCGACTGTAGGACAGGGGAATACAATCTATTACTATCTGTTATCAGCCATGTCAGGAGAGGAGAGGCCGACTGTAGGACAGGGGAATACAATCTATTACTATCTGTTATCAGTCATGTCAGGAGGGGAGAGGCCGACTGTAGGACAGGAGAATACAATCTATTACTATCTGTTATCAGCCATGTCAGGAGGGGAGAGGCCGACTGTAGGACAGGGGAATACAATCTATTACTATCTGTTATCAGCCATGTCAGGAGAGGCCGACTGTAGGACAGGAGAATACAATCTATTACTATCTGTTATCAGTCATGTCAGGAGAGGAGAGGCCGACTGTAGGACAGGAGAATACAATCTATTACTATCTGTTATCAGCCATGTCAGGAGAGGCCGACTGTAGGACAGGGGAATACAATCTATTACTATCTGTTATCAGCCATGTCAGGAGAGGAGAGGCCGACTGTAGGACAGAGGAATACAATCTATTACTATCTGTTATCAGCCACGTCAGGAGAGGCCGACTGTAGGACAGTAGAATACAATTACTATCCGTTATCAGCCATGTCAGGAGAGGAGAGGCCGACTGTAGGACAGGAGAATACAATCTATTACTATCTGTTTTCAGCCACGTCAGGAGAGGCCGACTGTAGGACAGGAGAATACAATCTATTACTATCTGTTATCAGCCACGTCAGGAGAGGCCGACTGTAGGACAGGGGAATACAATCTATTACTATCTGTTATCAAGCATGTCAGGAGAGGAGAGGCCGACTGTAGGACAGAGGAATACAATCTATTACTATCTGTTATCAGCCATGTCAGGAGAGGAGAGGCCGACTGTAGGACAGGGGAATACAATCTATTACTATCTGTTATCAGCCATGTCAGGAGAGGAGAGGCCGACTGTAGGACAGGGGAATACAATCTATTACTATCTGTTATCAGCCATGTCAGGAGAGGAGAGGCCGACTGTAGGACAGGAGAATACAATCTATTACTATCTGTTATCAGCCATGTCAGGAGGGGAGAGGCCGACTGTAGGACAGGAGAATACAATCTATTACTATCTGTTATCAGCCATGTCAGGAGAGGAGAGGCCGACTGTAGGACAGGGGAATACAATCTATTACTATCTGTTATCAGCCATGTCAGGAGAGGAGAGGCCGACTGTAGGACAGGAGAATACAATCTATTACTATCTGTTATCAGCCATGTCAGGAGAGGAGAGGCCGACTGTAGGACAGGGGAATACAATCTATTACTATCTGTTATCAGCCATGTCAGGAGAGGAGAGGCCGACTGTAGGACAGGAGAATACAATCTATTACTATCTGTTATCAGCCATGTCAGGAGAGGAGAGGCCGACTGTAGAACAGGGGAATACAATCTATTACTATCTGTTATCAGCCATGTCAGGAGAGGAGAGGCCGACTGTAGGACAGGAGAATACAATCTATTACTATCTGTTATCAGCCATGTCAGGAGGGGAGAGGCCGACTGTAGGACAGGAGAATACAATCTATTACTATCTGTTATCAGCCATGTCAGGAGAGGAGAGGCCGACTGTAGGACAGGGGAATACAATCTATTACTATCTGTTATCAGCCATGTCAGGAGAGGAGAGGCCGACTGTAGGACAGGAGAATACAATCTATTACTATCTGTTATCAGCCATGTCAGGAGAGGAGAGGCCGACTGTAGGACAGGAGAATACAATCTATTACTATCTGTTATCAGCCATGTCAGGAGAGGAGAGGCCGACTGTAGAACAGGGGAATACAATCTATTACTATCTGTTATCAGCCATGTCAGGAGAGGAGAGGCCGACTGTAGGACAGGGGAATACAATCTATTACTATCTGTTATCAGTCATGTCAGGAGGGGAGAGGCCGACTGTAGGACAGGGGAATACAATCTATTACTATCTGTTATCAGCCATGTCAGGAGAGGCCGACTGTAGGACAGGAGAATACAATCTATTACTATCTGTTATCAGCCATGTCAGGAGAGGAGAGGCCGACTGTAGGACAGGAGAATACAATCTATTACTATCTGTTATCAGCCATGTCAGGAGAGGAGAGGCCGACTGTAGGACAGGGGAATACAATCTATTACTATCTGTTATCAGCCATGTCAGGAGAGGCCGACTGTAGGACAGAGGAATACAATCTATTACTATCTGTTATCAGCCATGTCAGGAGGGGAGAGGCCGACTGTAGGACAGGGGAATACAATCTATTACTATCTGTTATCAGCCACGTCAGGAGAGGCCGACTGTAGGACAGGGGAATACAATCTATTACTATCTGTTATCAGCCATGTCAGGAGAGGAGAGGCCGACTGTAGGACAGGAGAATACAATCTATTACTATCTGTTATCAGCCATGTCAGGAGAGGAGAGGCCGACTGTAGGACAGGAGAATACAATCTATTACTATCTGTTATCAGCCACGTCAGGAGAGGCCGACTGTAGGACAGGGGAATACAATCTATTACTATCTGTTATCAGCCATGTCAGGAGAGGAGAGGCCGACTGTAGGACAGGAGAATACAATCTATTACTATCTGTTATCAGCCATGTCAGGAGAGGAGAGGCCGACTGTAGGACAGGAGAATACAATCTATTACTATCTGTTATCAGCCATGTCAGGAGAGGCCGACTGTAGGACAGGAGAATACAATCTATTACTATCTGTTATCAGCCATGTCAGGAGAGGAGAGGCCGACTGTAGGACAGGGGAATACAATCTATTACTATCTGTTATCAGCCATGTCAGGAGAGGAGAGGCCGACTGTAGGACAGGGGAATACAAGCTATTACTATCTGTTATCAGCCATGTCAGGAGAGGCCGACTGTAGGACAGGGGAATACAATCTATTACTATCTGTTATCAGCCATGTCAGGAGAGGCCGACTGTAGGACAGGGGAATACAATCTATTACTATCTGTTATCAGCCATGTCAGGAGAGGAGAGACCGACTGTAGGACAGGGGAATACAATCTATTACTATCTGTTATCAGCCATGTCAGGAGAGGAGAGACCGACTGTAGGACAGGAGAATACAAGCTATTACTATCTGTTATCAGCCATGTCAGGAGAGGAGAGGCCGACTGTAGAACAGGAGAATACAATCTATTACTATCTGTTATCAGCCATGTCAGGAGAGGAGAGGCCGACTGTAGGACAGGAGAATACAATCTATTACTATCTGTTATCAGCCATGTCAGGAGGGGAGAGGCCGACTGTAGGACAGAGGAATACAATCTATTACTATCTGTTATCAGCCATGTCAGGAGAGGAGAGGCCGACTGTAGGACAGGGGAATACAATCTATTACTATCTGTTATCAGCCATGTCAGGAGAGGCCGACTGTAGGACAGGGGAATACAATCTATTACTATCTGTTATCAGCCATGTCAGGAGAGGAGAGGCCGACTGTAGGACAGGAGAATACAATCTATTACTATCTGTTATCAGCCATGTCAGGAGAGGCCGACTGTAGGACAGGGGAATACAATCTATTACTATCTGTTATCAGCCATGTCAGGAGAGGCACGCTCTGGTTGTAGTGAGGGCTACGTGCAGGGTCCTCGGTTTTATTACAGATAATTTCATCTTGTTAACACAACAAAACCCAGAGATGTTCCAGACACTGAAAAGCTTCATTGTCTCCGAGCGAAGCCTCCATGAATAGAACATGTGACATACACAAAACCATTACAGAGGGTCACCTGCATTACCACACAGCTTCTGAAATACTCTGTACTGCTGTGGACCCTGCTCCTCTACTATGCAACTCTCACCCTGTGACCTCCCCTATAAGAGCAGCACACTCCTCTCCTGAAATACTCTGTGCTGCTTTTACTGTTCTGATATAACACTGCTGCCTCCCTGCAGTATTGAGGGGTACAATGTCGCCCCCTATCACCTCCGGCGATTATACTGGTGGGGGGTTGGATGGTTAATGGAAGCAGCTGTGTTTCTGGAACATTTCCTAATGACGTTGAAGAGTTAATTACTTGTGACGATGGACGAGTCTGCGGATAATAGACGTCGTGTTCCCAAATCATTCACCCAACAGCTCACATAGGAACCCGGCCAGCGCCCTGAGAGGTAGCCCCGGAGACCCCACTTATAATGGAATCACCCCAGATATAATATTGGTGGTCCCAAGGAATAATCAGTCAGTATGACACAGGATAGGATTAGATACACAGCTCAGTATACAGTATCACACAGGATAGGATTAGATACACAGCTCAGTATACAGTATCACACGGGATAGGATGAGATACACAGCTCAGTATACAGTATCACACAGGATAGGATTAGATACACAGCTCAGTATACAGTATCACACGGGATAGGATTAGATACACAGCTCAGTATACAGTATCACACAGGATAGGATTAGATACACAGCTCAGTATACAGTATCACACAGGAGAGGATTAGATACACGGCTCAGTATACAGTATCACACAGGATAGGATTAGATACACAGCTCAGTATACAGTATCACACGGGATAGGATTAGATACACGGCTCAGTATACAGTATCACACGGGATAGGATTAGATACACGGCTCAGTATACAGTATCACACGGGATAGGATTAGATACACAGCTCAGTATACAGTATCACACAGGATAGGATGAGATACACAGCTCAGTATACAGTATCACACAGGATAGGATTAGATACACAGCTCAGTATACAGTATCACACAGGATAGGATGAGATACACAGCTCAGTATACAGTATCACACGGGATAGGATGAGATACACAGCTCAGTATACAGTATCACACAGGATAGGATTAGATACACAGCTCAGTATACAGTATCACACGGGATAGGATTAGATACACAGCTCAGTATACAGTATCACACAGGATAGGATTAGATACACAGCTCAGTATACAGTATCACACAGGATAGGATTAGATACACAGCTCAGTATACAGTATCACACAGGATAGGATTAGATACACAGCTCAGTATACAGTATCACACAGGATAGGATTAGATACACAGCTCAGTATACAGTATCACACAGGATAGGATTAGATACACAGCTCAGTATACAGTATCACACAGGATAGGATTAGATACACAGCTCAGTATACAGTATCACACAGGATAGGATTAGATACACAGCTCAGTATACAGTATCACACAGGATAGGATTAGATACACAGCTCAGTATACAGTGTCACACAGGATAGGATTAGATACACAGCTCAGTATACAGTATCACACAGGATAGGATTAGATACAGCCCAGTATACAGTATCACACAGGATAGGATTAGATACAGCTCAGTATACAGTATCACACAGGATAGGATTAGATACACAGCTCAGTATACAGTATCACACAGGATAGGATTAGATACAGCTCAGTATACAGTATCACACAGGATAGGATTAGATACACAGCTCAGTATACAGTATCACACAGGATAGGATTAGATACAGCTCAGTATACAGTATCACACAGGATAGGATTAGATACACAGCTCAGTATACAGTATCACACAGGATAGGATTAGATACACAGCTCAGTATACAGTATCACACAGGATAGGATTAGATACACAGCTCAGTATACAGTATCACACAGGATAGGATTAGATACAGCTCAGTATACAGTATCACACAGGATAGGATTAGATACAGCTCAGTATACAGTATCACACAGGATAGGATTAGATACACAGCTCAGTATACAGTATCACACAGGATAGGATTAGATACAGCTCAGTATACAGTATCACACAGGATAGGATTAGATACACAGCTCAGTATACAGTATCACACAGGATAGGATTAGATACAGCTCAGTATACAGTATCACACAGGATAGGATTAGATACACAGCTCAGTATACAGTATCACACAGGATAGGATTAGATACACAGCTCAGTATACAGTATCACACAGGATAGGATTAGATACACAGCTCAGTATACAGTATCACACAGGATAGGATTAGATACACAGCTCAGTATACAGTATCACACAGGATAGGATTAGATACACTGAGTATTCTCCACCGTCCGGTGGTTAGAGAGTTAAGTGCCTGCAGTCGGTGACGTCAGGAGGGGTCTCAGTGCTGCCCCCTCTCCCGGGTCTCTTTGCTCTCAGCCTCAGAGCTGCGCTCACTTCTCATCTGTAGCCACAGCTGGACCAGAGGTGACGATCCCAGGAGCCCAGGTGAGAGACCCCCAGGACAGACCCCAGAGACCCCCTGCCCCAAATCTGAGCCCTGAGCCTCCAGCATCTCCAAGAAATCTCCCAATTGCTCTGCCCTAAATTCAATAACCTGATTCCTGCTCCCCCCCAAGGAAGTATACAGGAGCAAGTATATACACACACCTGTATACAGGAGCCAGTATGTAGCAGTATACAGGAGCCAGTATATAGCAGTATACAGGAGCCAGTATATAGCAGTATACAGGAGCCAGCATATAGCAGTATACAGGAGCCAGCATATAGCAGTATACAGGAGCCAGCATATAGCAGTTTACAGGAGCCAGTATATAGCAGTTTACAGGAGCCAGTATATAGCAGTTTACAGGAGCAAGTATATAGCAGTTTACAGGAGCAAGTATATATATACACACACACACCAGTATACAGGAGCCAGTATATAGCAGTATACAGGAGCCAGTATATAGCAGTATACAGGAGCCAGCATATAGGAGCCAGTATGTAGCAGTATACAGGAGCCAGTATATAGCAGTTTACAGGAGCCAGTATATAGCAGTATACAGGAGCCAGTATATAGCAGTATACAGGAGCCAGTATATATATATCTGTACACAGGAGCTAATACTCCCCAAACCTAATCACAGGGGTATTCTTATGTAATATCCCCCTGAGCCTAATCCCAGGGGTATTCTTATGTAATATCCCCCTGAGCCTAATCCCAGGGGTATTCTTATGTAATATCCCCCTGAGCCTAATCCCAGGGGTATTCTTATGTAATACCCCCCTGAGCCTAATCCCTGGGGTATTCTTATGTAATATCCCCCTGAGCCTAATCCCAGGAGTATTCTTATGTAATACCCCCCTGAGCCTAATCCCGGGGGTATTCTTATGTAATACCCCCCTGAGCCTAATCCCTGGGGTATTCTTATGTAATATCCCCCTGAGCCTAATCCCAGGGGTATTCTTATGTAATATCCCCCTGAGCCTAATCCCAGGGGTATTGTTATGTAATATCCCCCTGAGCCTAATTTCAGGGGTATTCTTATGTAATACCCCCCTGAGCCTAATCCCAGGAGTATTCTTATGTAATACCCCCCTGAGCCTAATCCCTGGGGTATTCTTATGTAATACCCCCCTGAGCCTAATCCCAGGGGTATTCTTATGTAATACCCCCCTGAGCCTAATCCCAGGAGTATTCTTATGTAATACCCTCTGAGCCTAATCCCAGGGGTATTCTTATGTAATACCCCCCTGAGCCTAATCCCAGGGGTATTCTTATGTAATACCCCCCTGAGCCTAATCCCAGGGGTATTCTTATGTAATACCCCCCTGAGCCTAATCCCAGGAGTATTCTTATGTAATACCCTCTGAGCCTAATCCCAGGGGTATTCTTATGTAATACCCCCCTGAGCCTAATCCCAGGGGTATACTTGTGTAATACCCCTCTGATTAACGTCCCTATTTGCCCCTGTCCATGCCTGATCTTTCTAGAGGACAACCCTCAGCCGCCCCCCTCTCCAGTGATATCCACTACAATAACCATTATCACTGGTGAGGACACAACGTCTCTGACCGGCGGAACGTTCCATCAGGCACAGGACACTTTGTCACTCGCTGAACGACACCTTATAAGATCCCAGGTTTGGCAGCTTTCAGATGGGGGTAATATCGGGTGTTATTTTGCCCCCCCCAGTACAGGTGTAACCCCGGGACTTCCAGTTGTCATCACATCTAGAATTCTGACTAACACCAGTAATGATGAAGCGCAGGAACCTCAGAGGTTGTGACCCCTCAGTGGATTATATAAGGGGAGATTTGCCCCTCTGGCTCCAGCCAAGAAATTTTATTACCCCCTGGACAAACAGATGTCAAAGGATGGAGTGAGGAAGAGCTACTGACCCTGAGCTCAAACCAGACACAGCTTTCCCGCATCCTTCTTTCTCATGATCCTGCATTTGGGAATAGGAGGGGGGGCACCCTGGCAGGGGGATGAGGCCGCACAGCGTGTCTGTGCCTAACTTTGGAGAGCAGGGGGTGTCCAATGTGCAGCCAAGACTCAACAGTCTCTGAGACGACAGAATTGGGGTTTTTGGTTTCTGCCCCCGTTTATTTTCCCTGCCAGCAGCATTGGGTGTCCCTGGTATCACTATATATATATAGGTGTGTGTGTATATATATATATATATATATATTTATATATATATATATATATATATATGTATAGGTGTATGTGAGACGCCTGCGTATGTGCGAGGTTGTGCCGGTGGAGTATTTGGGGTGCGTGGACTGTATTGGGGTGTGACTGACTGAAGGACGAGTGTAAGATCCGACCCCTGACAGTGCTAGGACGGCCGCTACGTGACAGTTGGGGTATTTCTGTCATTTTGGTGTTGCTGTAAGCCCTGCCCCTATATATATATATATATATATATATATATATATATATATATATATATATATACGTGCAGTATATATGGATTCCTGACATCTGGCAGGTTTTGGACAGTACATGGGGTTTGTAGGCGGCGGTTGCTTCATCTCGCACGTTAGTGATCTCTGTTTGCGTGAAGGTGTTTCTATAGGGTATGCGGTGCTGTCTGCTGTACGCTGGGAGTGCGGGGTCACACGTGGGACTGCAGAGTATCGCTCGTCTTCTGTACATATAGGACAGATGCGCGCGGTACATATAGGACAGATGCGCGCGGTACATATAGGACAGATGCGCGCGGTACATATAGGACAGATGCGCGCGGTACATATAGGACAGATGCGCGCGGTACATATAGGACAGATGCGCGCGGTACATATAGGACAGATGCGCGCGGTACATATAGGACAGATGCGCGCGGTACATATAGGACAGATGCGCGCGGTACATATAGGACAGATGCGCGCGGTACATATAGGACAGATGCGCGCGGTACATATAGGACAGATGTGTACAGTATGACAAGTGATACCCCAATGAGAAACAAGAAATCTATAGGGTGTAGGGGTTCACTTACTTTCCTGGTGTGTAATCCCTACATTTAATAAAATGAGACTTTTTTAACATTTCCTGCTGCAGAGCAGATTTTTGTTCCTTCCAGTTCTGGTGATTCTGAGACAACGCTGCAGGCGACTACTTTCAGGAAACCTATAGGTATTGGCGGGGGGGGGGGGGGGGGAGGAGATTTTAATGTTGTAATTTAGGTTTTATTTCTCCATCTCAAAACTAAGAAAATTGCCTTGGGCAGGGGCGCAAAATATCCCAAAACCCCAGCGGCGAAAAGGTTAAAATAGTAGCAGACATAGGGGGAGCATTATATTGTATGGGGGACATTATACTGTGTGTATAGCTGGAGGGGGGACATTATACTGTGTATAGCTGGAGGGGGGACATTATACTGTGTGTATAGCTGGAGGGGGGACATTATACTGTGTGTATAGCTGGAGGGGGGACATTATACTGTGTGTATAGCTGGAGGGGGGACATTATACTGTGTGTATAGCTGGAGGGGGGACATTATACTGTGTGTATAGCTGGAGGGGGGACATTATACTGTGTGTATAGCTGGAGGGGGGACATTATACTGTGTGTATAGCTGGAGGGGGGACATTATACTGTGTGTATAGCTGGAGGGAGGACATTATACTGTGTATAGGCGGAGGGGGGGCATTATACTGTGTGTATAGCTGGAGGGGGAACATTATACTGTGTGTGTAGCTGGAGGGGGGACATTATACTGTGTGTATAGCTGGAGGGGGGACATTATACTGTGTGTAGCTGGAGGGGGGGACATTATACTGTGTGTATAGCTGGAGGGGGACATTATACTGTGTGTATAGCTGGAGGGGGACATTATACTGTGTGTGTAGCTGGAGGGGGGACATTATACTGTGTGTATAGCTGGAGGGGGGACATTATACTGTGTGTAGCTGGAGGGGGGGACATTATACTGTGTGTATAGCTGGAGGGGGGACATTATACTGTGTGTATAGCTGGAGGGGGGGCATTATACTGTGTGTATAGCTGGAGGGGGACATTGTACTGTGTGTATAGCTGGAGAGGAGACATTATACTGTGTGTATAGCTGGAGGGGGGACATTATACTGTGCGTGTAGCTGGAGGGGGGACATTATACTGTGTGTATAGCTGGAGGGGGGACATTATACTGTGTGTATAGCTGGAGGGGGGACATTATACTGTGTGTATAGCTGGAGGGGGGACATTATACTGTGTGTATAGCTGGAGGGGGGACATTATACTGTGTGTAGCTGGAGGGGGGGACATTATACTGTGTGTATAGCTGGAGGGGGGGACATATTGTGCTAGAGCCTCTAAGGTGTATTATAATTTGTGTAAGTAAGCTCTTCCTAAGTGGTGGTGGTGTTGGGGGGGGGCACTTACACTGCGCCTAACAATGTGCTAAAAATACTATGTGCCAGATAATCGGATAAATGACAGATGCAGAAATCTATCATGTGTGAATGAATGCTAACGAGACGTATCCTGTGTTTTACTCTCTGTCTGCTCCATTACAGACTAGTGCCGGCTCCTCGCCATGTCCCTGACAGAGATCGGGCTCCTGCGCTGGCTCCGAGAGGGCCGACAGTCCAGGAAACTCATCCTGCTCATCGTCTTCATCGCCCTCCTGCTGGACAACATGCTGCTGACTGTAGTGGGTAAGGACTAGACCATTACTATGTGTATACTGTACACATGCTACTGCTCTCTGTTATCAGCCATGTCAGGAGAGGCCGACTGTAGGACAGGGGAATACAATGTATTACTATCGGTTATCAGCCATGTCAGGAGAGGAGAGGCCGACTGTAGGAAAGGAGAATACAATCTATTACTATCTGTTATCAGCCATGTCAGGAGAGGAGAGGCCGACAGTAGGACAGGGGAATACAATCTATTACTATCTGTTATCAGCCATGTCAGGAGAGGAGAGGCCGACTGTAGGACAGGGGAATACAATCTATTACTATCTGTTATCAGCCATGTCAGGAGAGGAGAGGCCGATTGTAGGACAGGAGAATACAATCTATTACTATCTGTTATCAGCCATGTCAGGAGAGGCCGACTGTAGGACAGGGGAATACAATCTATTACTATCTGTTATCAGCCATGTCAGGAGAGGAGAGGCCGACTGTAGGACAGGAGAATACAATCTATTACTATCTGTTATCAGCCATGTCAGGAGAGGAGAGGCCGACTGTAGGACAGGGGAATACAATCTATTACTATCGGTTATCAGCCATGTCAGGAGAGGACAGGCCGACTGTAGGACAGGGGAATACAACCTATTACTATCTGTTATCAGCCATGTCAGGAGAGGAGAGGCCGACTGTAGGACAGGAGAATACAATCTATTACTATCTGTTATCAGCCATGTCAGGAGAGGAGAGGCCGACTGTAGGACAGGAGAATACAATCTATTACTATCTGTTATCAGCCATGTCAGGAGAGGAGAGGCCGACTGTTGGACAGGGGAATACAATCTATTACTATCTGTTATCAGCCATGTCAGGAGGGGAGAGGCCGACTGTAGGACGGGGAATACAATCTATTACTATCTGTTATCAGCCATGTCAGGAGGGGAGAGGCCGACTGTAGGACGGGGAATACAATCTATTACTATCTGTTATCAGCCATGTCAGGAGAGGAGAGGCCGACTGTAGGACAGGGGAATACAAGCTATTACTATCTGTTATCAGCCATGTCAGGAGAGGAGAGGCCGACTGTAGGACAGGGGAATACAATCTATTACTATCTGTTATCAGCCATGTCAGGAGAGGCCGACTGTAGGACAGGAGAATACAATCTATTACTATCTGTTATCAGCCATGTCAGGAGAGGAGAGGCCGACTGTAGGACAGGGGAATACAATCTATTACTATCTGTTATCAGCCATGTCAGGAGAGGAGAGGCCGACTGTAGGACAGGGGAATACAATATATTACTATCTGTTATCAGCCATGTCAGGAGAGGAGAGGCCGACTGTAGGACAGGGGAATACAATCTATTACTATCTGTTATCAGCCATGTCAGGAGAGGAGAGGCCGACTGTAGAACAGGGGAATACAATCTATTACTATCTGTTATCAGCCATGTCAGGAGAGGAGAGGCCGACTGTAGAACAGGGGAATACAATCTATTACTATCTGTTATCAGCCATGTCAGGAGAGGAGAGGCCGACTGTAGGACAGGAGAATACAAGCTATTACTATCTGTTATCAGCCATGTCAGGAGAGGAGAGGCCGACTGTAGAACAGGGGAATACAATCTATTACTATCTGTTATCAGCCATGTCAGGAGAGGCCGACTGTAGGACAGGAGAATACAATCTATTACTATCTGTTATCAGCCATGTCAGGAGAGGCCGACTGTAGGACAGGAGAATACAATCTATTACTATCTGTTATCAGCCATGTCAGGAGAGGAGAGGCCGACTGTAGGACAGGGGAATGCAATCTATTACTATCTGTTATCAGCCATGTCAGGAGAGGAGAGGCCGACTGTAGGACAGGGGAATACAATCTATTACTATCTGTTATCAGCCATGTCAGGAGAGGAGAGGCCGACTGTAGGACAGGAGAATACAATCTATTACTATCTGTTATCAGCCATGTCAGGAGAGGCCGACTGTAGGACAGGGGAATACAATCTATTACTATCTGTTATCAGCCATGTCAGGAGAGGCCGACTGTAGGACAGGGGAATACAATCTATTACTATCTGTTATCAGCCATGTCAGGAGAGGCCGACTGTAGGACAGGGGAATCCAATCTATTTCTATCTGTTATCAGCCATGTCAGGAGAGGAGAGGCCGACTGTAGGACAGGAGAATACAATCTATTACTATCTGTTATCAGCCATGTCAGGAGAGGCCGACTGTAGGACAGGGGAATACAATCTATTACTATCTGTTATCAGCCATGTCAGGAGGGGAGAGGCCGACTGTAGGACAGGGGAATACAATCTATTACTCTCTGTTATCAGCCATGTCAGGAGAGGAGAGGTCGACTGTAGGACAGGGGAATACAATCTATTACTATCTGTTATCAGCCATGTCAGGAGGGGAGAGGCCGACTGTAGGACAGGGGAATACAATCTATTACTCTCTGTTATCAGCCATGTCAGGAGAGGCCGACTGTAGGACAGGGGAATACAATCTATTACTATCTGTTATCAGCCATGTCAGGAGAGGAGAGGCCAACTGTAGCACAGGAGAATACAATCTATTACTATCTGTTATCAGCCATGTCAGGAGAGGCCGACTGTAGGACAGGAGAATACAATCTATTACTATCTGTTATCAGCCATGTCAGGAGAGGCCGACTGTAGGACAGGGGAATACAATCTATTACTATCTGTTATCAGCCATGTCAGGAGAGTAGAGGCCGACTGTAGGACAGGAGAATACAATCTATTACTATCTGTTATCAGCCATGTCAGGAGAGGCCGACTGTAGGACAGGGGAATACAATCTATTACTATCTGTTATCAGCCATGTCAGGAGAGGAGAGGCCGACTGTAGGACAGGGCAATACAATCTATTACTATCTGTTATCAGCCATGTCAGGAGAGGCCGACTGTAGGACAGGGGAATACAATCTATTACTATCTGTTATCAGCCATGTCAGGAGGGGAGAGGTCGACTGTAGGACAGGGGAATACAATCTATTGCTCTCTGTTATCAGCCATGTCAGGAGAGGAGAGGTCGACTGTAGGACAGGGGAATACAATCTATTACTATCTGTTATCAGCCATGTCAGGAGAGGAGAGGCCGACTGTAGGACAGGGGAATACAATCTATTACTATCGGTTATCAGCCATGTCAGGAGAGGACAGGCCGACTGTAGGACAGGGGAATACAACCTATTACTATCTGTTATCAGCCATGTCAGGAGAGGAGAGGCCGACTGTAGGACAGGAGAATACAATCTATTACTATCTGTTATCAGCCATGTCAGGAGAGGAGAGGCCGACTGTAGGACAGGAGAATACAATCTATTACTATCTGTTATCAGCCATGTCAGGAGAGGAGAGGCCGACTGTAGGACAGGGGAATACAATCTATTACTATCTGTTATCAGCCATGTCAGGAGAGGAGAGGCCGACTGTTGGACAGGGGAATACAATCTATTACTATCTGTTATCAGCCATGTCAGGAGGGGAGAGGCCGACTGTAGGACGGGGAATACAATCTATTACTATCTGTTATCAGCCATGTCAGGAGGGGAGAGGCCGACTGTAGGACGGGGAATACAATCTATTACTATCTGTTATCAGCCATGTCAGGAGAGGAGAGGCCGACTGTAGGACAGGGGAATACAAGCTATTACTATCTGTTATCAGCCATGTCAGGAGAGGAGAGGCCGACTGTAGGACAGGGGAATACAATCTATTACTATCTGTTATCAGCCATGTCAGGAGAGGCCGACTGTAGGACAGGAGAATACAATCTATTACTATCTGTTATCAGCCATGTCAGGAGAGGAGAGGCCGACTGTAGGACAGGGGAATACAATATATTACTATCTGTTATCAGCCATGTCAGGAGAGGAGAGGCCGACTGTAGGACAGGGGAATACAATCTATTACTATCTGTTATCAGCCATGTCAGGAGAGGAGAGGCCGACTGTAGAACAGGGGAATACAATCTATTACTATCTGTTATCAGCCATGTCAGGAGAGGAGAGGCCGACTGTAGGACAGGAGAATACAAGCTATTACTATCTGTTATCAGCCATGTCAGGAGAGGAGAGGCCGACTGTAGAACAGGGGAATACAATCTATTACTATCTGTTATCAGCCATGTCAGGAGAGGCCGACTGTAGGACAGGAGAATACAATCTATTACTATCTGTTATCAGCCATGTCAGGAGAGGCCGACTGTAGGACAGGAGAATACAATCTATTACTATCTGTTATCAGCCATGTCAGGAGAGGAGAGGCCGACTGTAGGACAGGGGAATGCAATCTATTACTATCTGTTATCAGCCATGTCAGGAGAGGAGAGGCCGACTGTAGGACAGGGGAATACAATCTATTACTATCTGTTATCAGCCATGTCAGGAGAGGAGAGGCCGACTGTAGGACAGGAGAATACAATCTATTACTATCTGTTATCAGCCATGTCAGGAGAGGCCGACTGTAGGACAGGGGAATACAATCTATTACTATCTGTTATCAGCCATGTCAGGAGAGGCCGACTGTAGGACAGGGGAATACAATCTATTACTATCTGTTATCAGCCATGTCAGGAGAGGCCGACTGTAGGACAGGGGAATCCAATCTATTTCTATCTGTTATCAGCCATGTCAGGAGAGGAGAGGCCGACTGTAGGACAGGAGAATACAATCTATTACTATCTGTTATCAGCCATGTCAGGAGAGGCCGACTGTAGGACAGGGGAATACAATCTATTACTATCTGTTATCAGCCATGTCAGGAGGGGAGAGGCCGACTGTAGGACAGGGGAATACAATCTATTACTCTCTGTTATCAGCCATGTCAGGAGAGGAGAGGTCGACTGTAGGACAGGGGAATACAATCTATTACTATCTGTTATCAGCCATGTCAGGAGGGGAGAGGCCGACTGTAGCACAGGAGAATACAATCTATTACTATCTGTTATCAGCCATGTCAGGAGAGGCCGACTGTAGGACAGGAGAATACAATCTATTACTATCTGTTATCAGCCATGTCAGGAGAGGCCGACTGTAGGACAGGGGAATACAATCTATTACTATCTGTTATCAGCCATGTCAGGAGAGGAGAGGCCGACTGTAGGACAGGAGAATACAATCTATTACTATCTGTTATCAGCCATGTCAGGAGAGGCCGACTGTAGGACAGGGGAATACAATCTATTACTATCTGTTATCAGCCATGTCAGGAGAGGAGAGGCCGACTGTAGGACAGGGCAATACAATCTATTACTATCTGTTATCAGCCATGTCAGGAGAGGCCGACTGTAGGACAGGGGAATACAATCTATTGCTCTCTGTTATCAGCCATGTCAGGAGGGGAGAGGTCGACTGTAGGACAGGGGAATACAATCTATTGCTCTCTGTTATCAGCCATGTCAGGAGAGGAGAGGTCGACTGTAGGACAGGGGAATACAATCTATTACTATCTGTTATCAGCCATGTCAGGAGGGGAGAGGCCGACTGTAGGACAGGGGAATACAATCTATTACTATCTGTTATCAGCCATGTCAGGAGAGGCCGACTGTAGGACAGGGGAATACAATCTATTACTATCTGTTATCAGCCATGTCAGGAGGGGAGAGGCCGACTGTAGGACAGGGGAATACAATCTATTACTCTCTGTTATCAGCCATGTCAGGAGAGGAGAGGTCGACTGTAGGACAGGGGAATACAATCTATTACTATCTGTTATCAGCCATGTCAGGAGGGGAGAGGCCGACTGTAGGACAGGGGAATACAATCTATTACTCTCTGTTATCAGCCATGTCAGGAGAGGAGAGGTCGACTGTAGGACAGGGGAATACAATCTATTACTATCTGTTATCAGCCATGTCAGGAGAGGAGAGGCCGACTGTAGGACAGGGGAATACAATCTATTACTATCTGTTATCAGCCATGTCAGGAGAGGCCGACTGTAGGACTGGAGAATACAATCTATTACTATCTGTTATCAGCCATGGCAGGAGAGGAGAGGCCGACTGTAGGACAGGAGAATACAATCTATTACTATCTGTTATCAGCCATGTCAGGAGAGGAGAGGCCGACTGTAGGACAGGGGAATACAATCTATTACTATCTGTTATCAGCCATGTCAGGAGAGGCCGACTGTAGGACAGGGGAATACAATCTATTACTATCTGTTATCAGCCATGGCAGGAGAGGAGAGGCTGACTGTAGGACAGGAGAATACAATCTATTACTATCTGTTATCAGCCATGGCAGGAGAGGAGAGGCCGACTGTAGGACAGGAGAATACAATCTATTACTATCTGTTATCAGCCATGTCAGGAGAGGAGAGGCCGACTGTAGGACAGGGGAATACAATCTATTACTATCTGTTATCAGCCATGTCAGGAGAGGAGAGGCCGACTGTAGGACAGGGGAATACAATCTATTACTATCTGTTATCAGCCATGTCAGGAGAGGCCGACTGTAGGACAGGGGAATACAATCTATTACTATCTGTTATCAGCCATGTCAGGAGAGGAGAGGCCGACTGTAGGACAGGAGAATACAATCTATTACTATCTGTTATCAGCCATGTCAGGAGAGGCCGACTGTAGGACAGGAGAATACAACCTATTACTATCTGTTATCAGCCATGTCAGGAGAGGCCGACTGTAGGACAGGAGAATACAACCTATTACTATCTGTTATCAGCCATGTCAGGAGAGGAGAGGCCGACTGTAGGACAGGGGAATACAATCTATTACTCTCTGTTATCAGCCATGTCAGGAGAGGAGAGGCCGACTGTAGGACAGGGGAATACAATCTATTACTATCTGTTATCAGCCATGTCAGGAGAGGAGAGGCCGACTGTAGGACAGGGGAATACAATCTATTACTCTCTGTTATCAGCCATGTCAGGAGAGGAGAGGCCGACTGTAGGACAGGGGAATACAACCTATTACTATCTGTTATCAGCCATTTCCTCCCCCTCTCTGATGTCTGAGGCTAGTAATAATATTCTCTCATCTCCTCCTGGTATCAGGCAGCAGTGAAGCAGTTAATCCTCCAGTGTTTGTTCACCAACAATCCCTTGAAGTTTTCTTTTTATCTTTCATCATCTCCATATTAAACCCGGCACCAATTTCCTGTGTCAGACAATAAGCCGACTCTACAGAAGATGTCGGGGCAACAACAGAAATGTAACAGAAGTGACATTAGATTATATAGCAGTGATGTCACTATATATAGATTATAGCAGGGATATATATAACGATTTCTAGTTCTTGCTTTGGTGTTGTCGGCCATTTTCGCAGTAATGAATCCTTCGCCGTCGCCATTAATACGGCGGCTGCAGATCTGGGAAATTTATATGATTTCTGACATCTCCGAACCAGGTGAAATGCCCTCAAGGGGTTAATCTGTATTCATTTAATTTCCATCTCTGACATAACATTTCTGATTAGAATCTGTCACAGCAGGAGATAACATCGGATATATATATATAAAATGGAGCAGGGAGGGGCCCCGGGACCCTTATGATGGACACCTAAGGTGACCAGTCTGTATTGTGCATGACACTTTCCATTTTCTGTTGTTAATACAGTCTCTGCCTTTGTGTCGTCCACCAGAGGAGATTCTATAAGTCACATTCTATACAGTACCCCCATAGTCTCTATACTGGCTCCATGTTACACGGTGTATACTGCCTCCTGTAGGTCACATTCTATACAGTACCCCCATATTCTCTATACTGGCTGCATGTTACTCTGTGTATACTGCCTCCTGTAGGTCACATTCTATACAGTACCCCCATAGTCTCTATACTGGCTCCATGTTACACGGTGTATACTGCCTCCTGTAGGTCACATTCTATACAGTACCCCCATATTCTCTATACTGGCTGCATGTTACTCTGTGTATACTGCCTCCTGTAGGTCACATTCTATACAGTACCCCCATAGTCTCTATACTGGCTCCATGTTACTCTGTGTATACTGCCTCCTGTAGGTCACATTCTATACAGTACCCCATATTCTCTATACTGGCTCCATGTTACACTGTGTATACTGCCTCCTGTAGGTCACATTCTATACAGTACCCCCATAGTCTCTATGCTGGCTGTGTGTTACACTGTGTATACTGCCTCCTGTAGGTCACATTCTATACAGTACCCCCATAGTCTCTATACTGGCTCCATGTTACACGGTGTATACTGCCTCCTGTAGGTCACATTCTATACACTACCCCCATATTCTCTATACTGGCTCCATGTTACACGGTGTATACTGCCTCCTGTAGGTCACATTCTATACAGTACCCCCATATTCTCTATACTGGCTCCATGTTACACTGTGTATACTGCCTCCTGTAGGTCACATTCTATACAGTACCCCCATATTCTCTATACTGGCTCCATGTTACACTGTGTATACTGCCTCCTGTAGGTCACATTCTATACAGTACCCCCATAGTCTCTATACTGGCTCCATGTTACACGGTGTATACTGCCTCCTGTAGGTCACATTCTATACAGTACCTCCATATTCTCTATACTGGCTCCATGTTACACGGTGTATACTGCCTCCTGTAGGTCACATTCTATACAGTACCCCCATAGTCTCTATATTGGCTCCATGTTACATGGTGTATACTGCCTCTTGTAGGTCAAATTCTATACAGTACCCTCATATTCTCTATAATGGGTCCATGTTACATGGTGTATACTGCCTCCTGTAGGTTACATTCTATACAGTACCCCCATAGTCTCTATACTGGCTCCATGTTACACAGTGTATACTGCCTCCTGTAGGTCACATTCTATACAGTACCCTCATATTCTCTATACTGGCTGTGTGTTACACGGTGTATACTGCCTCCTGTAGGTCACATTCTATACAGTACCCCCATATTGTCTATACCGGCTCCATGTTACACTGTGTATACTGCCTCCTGTAGATCACATTCTATACTGTACCCCCATATTCTCTATACTGGCTCCATGTTACACAGTGTATACTGCCTCCTGTAGGTCACATTCTATACAGTACCTCCATATTCTCTATACTGGCTCCATGTTACATGGTGTATACTGCCTCCTGTAGGTCACATTCTATACAGTACCCCCATATTCTCTATACTAGCTCCATGTTACACTGTGTATACTGCCTCCTGTAGGTCACATTCTATACAGTACCCCCATATTCTCTATACTGGCTGCATGTTACCTTGTGTATACTGCCTCCTGTAGGTCACATTCTATACAGTACCCCCATATTCTCTATACTGGCTGTGTGTTACACGGTGTATACTGCCTCCTGTAGGTCACATTCTATACAGTACCCCATATTCTCTATACTGGCTCCATGTTACACTGTGTATACTGCCTCCTGTAGGTCACATTCTATACAGTACCCCCATATTCTCTATACTGGCTCCATGTTACATGGTGTATACTGCCTCCTGTAGGTCACATTCTATACACTACCCCCATATTCTCTATACTGGCTCCATGTTACACGGTGTATACTGCCTTCTGTAGGTCACATTCTATACAGTACCCCCATATTCTCTATACTGGCTGTGTGTTACACGGTGTATACTGCCTCCTGTAGGTCACATTCTATACAGTACCCCCATAGTCTCTATACTGGCTCCATGTTACACTGTGTATACTGCCTCCTGTAGGTCACATTCTATACAGTACCCCCATATTCTCTATACTGGCTCCATGTTACACGGTGTATACTGCCTTCTGTAGGTCACATTCTATACAGTACCCCCATATTCTCTATAATGGGTCCATGTTAAACGGTGTATACTGCCTCCTGTAGGTCACATTCTATACAGTACCCCCATATTCTCTATACTGGCTCCATGTTACACGGTGTATACTGCCTCCTGTAGGTCACATTCTATACAGTACCCCCATAGTCTCTATACTGGCTCCATGTTACACTGTGTATACTGCCTCCTGTAGGTTACATTCTATACAGTACCCCCATATTCTCTATACTGGCTGTGTGTTACACGGTGTATACTGCCTCCTGTAGGTCACATTCTATACAGTACCCCCATATTCTCTATACTGGTTGTGTGTTACATGGTGTATACTGCCTCCTGTAGGTCACATTCTATACAGTACCCCCATAGTCTCTATACTGGCTCCATGTTACACGGTGTATACTGCCTCCTGTAGGTCACATTCTATACAGTACCCCCATATTCTCCATACTGGCTCCATGTTACTCTGTGTATACTGCCTCCTGTAGGTCACATTCTATACAGTACCCCATATTCTCTATACTGGCTCCATGTTACACTGTGTATACTGCCTCCTGTAGGTCACATTCTATACAGTACCCCCATAGTCTCTATGCTGGCTGTGTGTTACACTGTGTATACTGCCTCCTGTAGGTCACATTCTATACAGTACCCCCATAGTCTCTATACTGGCTCCATGTTACACGGTGTATACTGCCTCCTGTAGGTCACATTCTATACACTACCCCCATATTCTCTATACTGGCTCCATGTTACACGGTGTATACTGCCTCCTGTAGGTCACATTCTATACAGTACCCCCATATTCTCTATACTGGCTCCATGTTACACTGTGTATACTGCCTCCTGTAGGTCACATTCTATACACTACCCCCATATTCTCTATACTGGCTCCATGTTACACAGTGTATACTGCCTCCTGTAGGTCACATTCTATACAGTACCCCCATATTCTCTATACTGGCTCCATGTTACACGGTATATACTGCCTCCTGTAGGTCACATTCTATACAGTACCCCCATATTCTCTATACTGCCTGTGTGCTACACGGTGTATACTGCCTCCTGTAGGTCACATTCTATACAGTACCCCCTTATTCTCTATACTGGTTGCATGTTACATGGTGTATACTGCCTCCTGTAGGTCACATTCTATACACTACCCCCATATTCTCTATACTGGCTGTGTGTTACACGGTGTATACTGCCTCCTGTAGGTCACATTCTATACAGTACCCCCATATTCTCTATACTGGCTCCATGTTACACGGTGTATACTGCCTCCTGTAGGTCACATTCTATACTCTATCCCCATATTCTCTATACTGGCTGTGTGTTACACGGTGTATACTGCCTCCTGTAGGTCACATTCTATACAGTACCCCCATATTCTCTATACTGGCTCCATGTTACACTGTGTATACTGCCTCCTGTAGGTCACATTCTATACAGTACCCCCATATTCTCTATACTGGCTGCATGTTACTCTGTGTATACTGCCTCCTGTAGGTCACATTCTATACAGTACCCCCATAGTCTCTATACTGGCTCCATGTTACACGGTGTATACTGCCTCCTGTAGGTCACATTCTATACTGTACCCCCATATTCTCTATACTGGCTCCATGTTACACGGTGTATACTGCCTCCTGTAGGTCACATTCTATACTCTATCCCCATATTCTCTATACTGGCTGTGTGTTACACGGTGTATACTGCCTCCTGTAGGTTGATTTTATATACTAACCCCATATTCAAGATACCGAACTATCAGCTGTGAGCAGGAGATCTCACCACCTACCAAAGAACTGCCACATGTTATTCTGATAGCTGCCTATGTCCCCCACCTCTGCCTGTTATATCCACATGCTGTGACCCCTCCTTGTGTCCTCCAACCACATTCAGCCGTATTATTATTAGCATCACTCCGCACAGAGAACTAAATGATCCTGCAGTGTGTCTGTGTGTCTTTTTAGTTGCTCTGATTCCTAGGATTTCTCTATCTGCCATGAGCTTGTATGTGTTTCTCTCTTGTTATATCCTACTGTACCATCTATGATGCCGTATCACTGAATGTCCCCATTGTGGGATTATTTTATCCTCTATACTAAGAGGGCTATAGACCTAGCATTATGTCAGCCACAGTGACCCTCTGTCTCACACAGCAGTCTCATATATCTGTATATATATCACCTATATGTATATTTGCCATAGTTACTCCCTGCACCCTGATGGTTAGCACACCACAGCCAGTCCTGCAATACCTGGGACTACAGGTCCACTCACCCACCACCGACACATACTCCAAAGGGCGTGACTGCCCACTCCGCCCCTACCTTCTGATTGGAGAATCGGATTGAGGCTAGGTACATATGGTAATGAGACAGACTATAGAGGACCCCGCCTATGATAACTATATATAGAGGACCCCGCCTATAATAAATCTGAGCAGCTGTGACTACCATGCGGCCAGGCGTATACCCCTCCTATATTGCTTTGGCTACTGACTCTGAGTCTCGGGGAGTTGTTCCTCCTTCTCATTGGTTCTTGACTGTAAATTTCTGCCCCAATCTATAGGTGAATAACAAAACATGGCAGAAAGAGAAAGGGTTAAATAATCCGAATTACAGCAAATGTAAGAAATAGTCAGAAAAGAGAGGAGGCGCCGAAAATACAGAGGAGACGCAACAACCCCCTGAGGTCAGACCTAGGAGAGCGGGTAATGGCGGCGCTCACCAGGAAATAACCAGAAGAGAACGACCAATAAGAGCAGAGGACGGGCGGGGTTTCCTTCTGCGCTTTGTCCTATCGGCAGCTATTGGTATATTCAGCGTTCCGTTACGGTCTAGAGGAACTTGTTCTTCAATTGAGGGGGACACTAAACCGGGGGCAACTAGAGGGGGACATGTCACCCTCCAGCTACCCCTACAGTTTAATGTCCTCCTCCCAGTTTAATTCTATACACTACCCCCATATTCTCTATACTGGCTCCATGTTACACGGTGTATACTGCCTCCTGTAGGTCACATTCTATACACTACCCCCATATTCTCTATACTGGCTCCATGTTACACGGTGTATACTGCCTCCTGTAGGTCACATTCTATACACTACCCCCATATTCTCTATACTGGCTCCATGTTACACGGTGTATACTGCCTCCTGTAGGTCACATTCTATACAGTACCCCCATATTCTCTATACTGGCTCCATGTTACACAGTGTATACTGCCTCCTGTAGGTCACATTCTATACAGTACCCCCATAGTCTCTATACTGGCTCCATGTTACACGGTGTATACTGCCTCCTGTAGGTCACATTCTATACAGTACCCCCATAGTCTCTATACTGGCTCCATGTTACACGGTGTATACTGCCTCCTGTAGGTCACATTCTATACAGTACCCCCATATTCTCTATACTGGCTGTGTGTTACACTGTGTATACTGCCTCCTGTAGTTCACATTCTATACAGTACCCCCATATTCTCTATACTGGCTCCATGTTACATGGTGTATACTGCCTCCTGTAGGTCTCATTCTATACAGTACCCCTTTAATCTCTATACTGGCTCCATGTTACACGGTATATACTGCCTCCTGTAGGTCACATTCTATACAGTACCCCCATATTCTCTATACTGCCTGTGTGCTACACGGTGTATACTGCCTCCTGTAGGTCACATTCTATACAGTACCCCCTTATTCTCTATACTGGTTGCATGTTACATGGTGTATACTGCCTCCTGTAGGTCACATTCTATACACTACCCCCATATTCTCTATACTGGCTGCATGTTACACGGTGTATACTGCCTCCTGTAGGTCACATTCTATACAGTACCCCCATATTCTCTATACTGCCTGTGTGCTACACGGTGTATACTGCCTCCTGTAGGTCACATTCTATACACTACCCCCATATTCTCTATACTGGCTGCATGTTACACGGTGTATACTGCCTCCTGTAGGTCACATTCTATACAGTACCCCCATATTCTCTATACTGGCTCCATGTTACACGGTGTATACTGCCTCCTGTAGGTCACATTCTATACAGTACCCCCATATTCTCTATACTGGCTCCATGTTACACGGTGTATACTGCCTCCTGTAGGTCACATTCTATACAGTACCCCCATAGTCTCTATACTGGCTCCATGTTACACGGTGTATACTGCCTCCTGTAGGTCACATTCTATACACTACCCCCATATTCTCTATACTGGCTCCATGTTACACAGTGTATACTGCCTCCTGTAGGTCACATTCTATACAGTAGCCCCATAGTCTCTATACTGGCTCCATGTTACACGGTGTATACTGCCTCCTGTAGGTCACATTCTATACTGTACCCCCATATTCTCTATACTGGCTGTGTGTTACACTGTGTATACTGCCTCCTGTAGGTCACATTCTATACAGTACCCCCATATTCTCTATACTGGCTCCATGTTACACGGTGTATACTGCCTCCTGTAGGTCACATTCTATACACTACCCCCATATTCTCTATACTGGCTCCATGTAACACTGTGTATACTGCCTCCTGTAGGTCACATTCTATACAGTACCCCCATATTCTCTATACTGGTTCCATGTTACACGGTGTATACTGCCTCCTGTATGTCACATTCTATACACTACCCCCATATTCTCTATACTGGCTGTGTGTTACACTGTGTATACTGCCTCCTGTAGGTCACATTCTATACAGTACCCCCATATTCTCTATACTGGCTGCATGTTACACGGTGTATACTGCCTCCTGTAGGTCACATTCTATACAGTACCCCCATATTCTCTATACTGGCTCCATGTTACATGGTGTATACTGCCTCCTGTAGGTCACATTCTATACAGTACCCCCATAGTCTCTATACTGGCTCCATGTTACACGGTGTATACTGCCTCCTGTAGGTCACATTCTATACACTACCCCCATATTCTCTATACTGGCTCCATGTTACATGGTGTATACTGCCTCCTGTAGGTCACATTCTATACACTACCCCCATATTCTCTATACTGGCTGTGTGTTACACTGTGTATACTGTCTCCTGTAGGTCACATTCTATACAGTACCCCCATAGTCTCTATACTGGCTCCATGTTACACGGTGTATACTGCCTCCTGTAGGTCACATTCTATACAGTACCCCCATATTCTCTATACTGGCTGTGTGTTACACTGTGTATACTGCCTCCTGTAGGTCACATTCTATACAGTACCCCCATAGTCTCTATACTGGTTGTGTGTTACACTGTGTATACTGCCTCCTGTAGGTCACATTCTATACACTACCCCCATATTCTCTATACTGGCTCCATGTTACCCTGTGTATACTGCCTCCTGTAGGTCACACTCTATACAGTACCCCCATATTCTCCATACTGGCTCCATGTTACACGGTGTATACTGCCTCCTGTAGGTCACATTCTATACAGTACCCCCATAGTCTCTATACTGGCTCCATGTTACACGGTGTATACTGCCTCCTGTAGGTCACATTCTATACAGTACCCCCATATTCTCTATACTGGCTCCATGTTACACGGTGTATACTGCCTCCTGTAGGTCACATTCTATACAGTACCCCCATATTCTCTATACTGACTCCATGTTACACGGTGTATACTGCCTCCTGTAGGTCACATTCTATACAGTACCCCCATAGTCTCTATACTGGTTGTGTGTTACATGGTGTATACTGCCTCCTGTAGGTCACATTCTATACAGTACCCCCATATTCTCTATACTGGCTCCATGTTACACGGTGTATACTGCCTCCTGTAGGTCACATTCTATACAGTACCCCATATTCTCCATACTGGCTCCATGTTACACGGTGTATACTGCCTCTTGTAGGTTACATTCTATACAGTACCCCCATATTCTCCATACTGGCTCCATGTTACACGGTGTATACTGCCTCCTGTAGGTCACATTCTATACACTACCCCCATATTCTCTATACTGGCTGTGTGTTACACTGTGTATACTGCCTCCTGTAGGTCACATTCTATACAGTACCCCCATATTCTCTATACTGGCTCCATGTTACACGGTGTATACTGCCTCCTGTAGGTTACATTCTATACAGTACCCCCATATTCTCTATACTGGCTGTGTGTTACACTGTGTATACTGCCTCCTGTAGGTCACATTCTATACAGTACCCCCATATTCTCTATACTGGCTGTGTGTTACATGGTGTATACTGCCTCCTGTAGGTCACATTCTATACAGTACCCCATATTCTCTATACTGGCTCCATGTTACACTGTGTATACTGCCTCCTGTAGGTCACATTCTATACAGTACCCCCATATTCTCTATACTGGCTGTGTGTTACACTGTGTATACTGCCTCCTGTAGGTCACATTCTATACAGTACCCCCTTATTCTCTATACTGGCTCCATGTTACACGGTGTATACTGCCTCCTGTAGGTCACATTCTATACAGTACCCCCATAGTCTCTATACTGGCTCCATGTTACCCTGTGTATACTGCCTCCTGTAGGTCACATTCTATACAGTACCCCCATATTCTCTATACTGGCTCCATGTTACAAGGTGTATACTGCCTCCTGTAGGTCACATTCTATACAGTACCCCCATATTCTCTATACTGGCTCCATGTTACACTGTGTATACTGCCTCCTGTAGGTCACATTCTATACAGTACCCCCATATTCTCTATACTGGCTCCATGTTACACGGTGTATACTGCCTCCTGTAGGTCACATTCTATACAGTACCTCCATATTCTCTATACTGGCTCCATGTTACACGGTGTATACTGCCTCCTGTAGGTCACATTCTATACAGTACCCCCATAGTCTCTATATTGGCTCCATGTTACATGGTGTATACTGCCTCTTGTAGGTCAAATTCTATACAGTACCCTCATATTCTCTATAATGGGTCCATGTTACATGGTGTATACTGCCTCCTGTAGGTTACATTCTATACAGTACCCCCATAGTCTCTATACTGGCTCCATGTTACACAGTGTATACTGCCTCCTGTAGGTCACATTCTATACAGTACCCTCATATTCTCTATACTGGCTGTGTGTTACACGGTGTATACTGCCTCCTGTAGGTCACATTCTATACAGTACCCCCATATTGTCTATACCGGCTCCATGTTACACTGTGTATACTGCCTCCTGTAGATCACATTCTATACTGTACCCCCATATTCTCTATACTGGCTCCATGTTACACAGTGTATACTGCCTCCTGTAGGTCACATTCTATACAGTACCTCCATATTCTCTATACTGGCTCCATGTTACATGGTGTATACTGCCTCCTGTAGGTCACATTCTATACAGTACCCCCATATTCTCTATACTAGCTCCATGTTACACTGTGTATACTGCCTCCTGTAGGTCACATTCTATACAGTACCCCCATATTCTCTATACTGGCTGCATGTTACCTTGTGTATACTGCCTCCTGTAGGTCACATTCTATACAGTACCCCCATATTCTCTATACTGGCTGCATGTTACCTTGTGTATACTGCCTCCTGTAGGTCACATTCTATACAGTACCCCCATATTCTCTATACTGGCTGTGTGTTACACGGTGTATACTGCCTCCTGTAGGTCACATTCTATACAGTACCCCATATTCTCTATACTGGCTCCATGTTACACTGTGTATACTGCCTCCTGTAGGTCACATTCTATACAGTACCCCCATATTCTCTATACTGGCTCCATGTTACATGGTGTATACTGCCTCCTGTAGGTCACATTCTATACAGTACCCCCTTATTCTCTATACTGTTTGCATGTTACACGGTGTATACTGCCTCCTGTAGGTCACATTCTATACACTACCCCCATATTCTCTATACTGGTTGTGTGTTACACGGTGTATACTGCCTCCTGTAGGTCACAGTCTATACAGTACCCCCATATTCTCTATACTGGTTGTGTGTTACACGGTGTATACTGCCTCCTGTAGGTCACATTCTACACAGTATCCCATATTCTCTATACTGGCTCCATGTTACACGGTGTATACTGCCTCCTGTAGGTCACATTCTATACTGTACCCCCATATTCTCTATACTGGCTGTGTGTTATACTGTGTATACTGCCTCCTGTAGGTTACATTCTATACAGTACCCCCATATTCTCTATACTGGCTCCATGTTACACTGTGTATACTGCCTCCTGTAGGTCACATTCTATACAGTACCCCCATAGTCTCTATACTGGCTCCATGTTACACGGTGTATACTGCCTCCTGTAGGTCACATTCTATACAGTACCCCCATATTCTCTATACTGGCTCCATGTTACACAGTGTATACTGCCTCCTGTAGGTCACATTCTATACAGTACCCCCATATTCTCTATACTGGCTCCATGTTACACTGTGTATACTGCCTCCTGTAGGTCACATTCTATACAGTACCCCCATATTCTCTATACTGGCTGTGTGTTACACGGTGTATACTGCCTCCTGTAGGTCACATTCTATACACTATCCCCATATTGTCTATACTGGCTCCATGTTACACAGTGTATACTGCCTCCTGTAGGTCACATTCTATACACTATCCCCATATTGTCTATACTGGCTCCATGTTACACGGTGTATACTGCCTCCTGTAGGTCACATTCTATACACTATCCCCATATTCTCTATACTGGCTGTGTGTTACACGGTGTATACTGCCTCCTGTAGGTCACATTCTATACACTATCCCCATATTGTCTATACTGGCTCCATGTTACACGGTGTATACTGCCTCCTGTAGGTCACATTCTATACAGTACCCCCATAGTCTCTATACTGCTCTGGTCCTTTTGGTGCAGTTACCCCCCGTAGGCCCCGTTCTTCTCTCGTTGTTAGCCTGGCCCGGACCTTTCTGTTCTCATTGAGATATTCGTTGATGATTTGTGTGTTTTGTCATTTACAAACATGAGATTTGTGTCGCAGCTGCCGGATTCTCAGGATAGATTGTGTCTCCTTATCTGTGATGTAGGAAGCGGCTGATATATAATGGGGTGACTGCACGGCTCTGTAGGATGTGAGCGCCCAGCTGTGTGTGTATAATGTGCAGCTCAGTATATACATACAGTGATAGGTTATATATAGAGACGTGCCGCAGGTCTGGGGCTATTGGTATTATACAGTTCCCTATGGAGATTGCATCCCCTAATGGATTGTGAGATCTTGCCCAGGACAATGGAGCGAGGGAAGGAGAGAAGATGCGGCCCCTGGTGTAGAGGTGACATTATACGCTGTCTCCTCCGCTCTCCTCACATCTCCCTTCTCTCTCTTCTCAGTTCCCATCATCCCCAGCTACCTTTACACCATGACCCATGAATCTAACGCAAGTGCCCTTCAGGGAGGTACGAGCCGTCACCCATCCTCCGACACCTTCCAGACCATCTTCTCTTTCTACGACAACACAACCATGGTCACAGCAAATGTGACAGAGAGGTCAGGACTGGAGAGAGTGATGGTGGTACCGACCCCGGCGCCTGCGCAGACCAGCACAGCGCCACCCAGCAGCTGCCCCAAGGCTGACGACACCTTACTGAATGAAAACGTCAAAGTCGGTCTCCTGTTTGCATCCAAAGCCACAGTCCAGCTGCTAAC
Organism: Leptodactylus fuscus; assembly: GCF_031893055.1. Classification (NCBI taxonomy): domain Eukaryota; kingdom Metazoa; phylum Chordata; class Amphibia; order Anura; family Leptodactylidae; genus Leptodactylus; species Leptodactylus fuscus. The sequence continues at coordinate 942,169 of NC_134274.1, read as the reverse complement.
CAATCCCTTCATAGGACCCCTGACCAACAGGTACAAGATGGGACGCACCAAAGCTCCATCTCCCAACACATCCTGAAATCCTTAATTCTATCACCCAATATCTATCATATTGGTACATCCCCTGGTTATATCATTCAACACATATTATGTCCCTCGGCTACATCAACCGACACATATCACATCCCTCCTTGGCTCCATCACCTGGTACACGGCACGTCCCTCGGCTCCGTCACCTGATATATAGCATGTCCCTCGGCTCCATCACCTGGTATATAGCACTTTCCTCGGCTCCATCACCTGGTATACAGCACATTCCTCGGCTCCGTCACCTGATATATAGCATGTCCCTCGGCTCCATCACCTGGTATATAGCACTTTCCTCGGCTCCATCACCTGGTACACAGCACGTCCCTCGGCTCCGTCACCTGATATATAGCATGTCCCTTGGCTCCATCACCTGGTATACAGCACATTCCTCGGCTCCATCACCTGGTACATAACACGTCCCTCAGCTCCGTCACCTGGTACACAGCACGCCCCTTGGCTCCAGCACCTGGTATATAGCACTTTCCTCAGCTCCATCACCTGGTACACAGCACGAGTTTCGGCTCCATCACCTGGTACACAGCACATCCCTCGGCTCCGTCACCTGGTACACAGCACGTCCCTCGGCTCCATCACCTTGTACACAGCACGTCCCTCGGTTCCAGCACCTGGTATATAGCATGCCCCTCAGCTCCATCACCTGGTACACAGTATGTCCCTCGGCTCCGTCACCTGATGCATATCACATCCCTTCTTGGCTCTATCAGACCACACACATATCAAACCCTTCGGCTCCGTCACCTGGTACATATATTCTAACCATTTTCTCAGTATTTTCCCCTATATCCTCTCTTCTTGCGCAGGATCGGTTACCAGATCCCCATGTTTGCTGGATTCTGCATCATGTTCCTCTCCACAATCAGTAAGTATCTGGAGCTGCCTCATCCCAATTCTATAGATATCTCTAGACACTTCTGAGGTCCCGTCTCCTCTCCGCAGTGTTTGCCTTCTCCGGATCCTACACGTTGCTGTTCATTGCGAGGTCGCTGCAGGGAATCGGCTCCTCCTGCTCCTCTGTGGCCGGTAGGTTACTGAGCCGGCTCCGGGATGTCACTCGCCTATGTAATGTGCTCTACATGCCCTAAATTATCAGGGTCTGTGGGGGGAGGGCGAGCAATAAAACATATAGCAGGGGATGGTATAGGACTGGCTGAGGTACTTATTGTGCTCCTAGATCTGCCATACTAGAAAATGGCGCCAGCAGGTTGTAAAGCTTCACAGTGTGACCATATAACACAAGGGGCGGCCATATAACACGAGGGATGGCCATATAACACGAGGGGTATCCATATAACACGAGGGGCGACCATATAACACGAGGGGTATCCATATAACACGAGGGGCGACCATATAACACGAGGGGCGACCATATAACACGAGGGGCGACCATATAACACGAGGGGTATCCATATAACACGAGGGGCGACCATATAACACGAGGGGTATCCATATAACACGAGGGGCGACCATATAACACGAGGGGTATCCATATAACACGAGGGGCGACCATATAACACGAGGGGTATCCATATAACACGAGGGGCGACCATATAACACGAGGGGCGACCATATAACACGAGGGGCGACCATATAACACGAGGGGCGGCCATATAACACGAGGGGCGGCCATATAACACGAGGGGCGGCCATATAACACGAGGGGCGGCCATATAACACGAGGGGCGGCCATATAACACGAAGGGCGACCATATAACACGAGGGGCGACCATATAACACGAGGGGCGGCCATATAACACGAGGGGCGGCCATATAACACGAAGGGCGACCATATAACACGAGGGGCGACCATATAACACGAGGGGCGGCCATATAACACGAGGGGCGGCCATATAACACGAGGGGCGGCCATATAACACGAAGGGCGACCATATAACACGAGGGGCGGCCATATAACACGAGGGGCGGCCATATAACACGAGGGGCGGCCATATAACACGAAGGGCGACCATATAACACGAGGGGCGACCATATAACACGAGGGGAGACCATATAACACGAGGGGCGACCATATAACACGAGGGGCGACCATATAACACGAGGGGCGACCATATAACACGAGGGGCGACCATATAACACGAGGGGCGGCCATATAACACGAGGGGCGACCATATAACACGAGGGTCAACCATATAACACGAGGGGCGACCATATAACACGAAGGACGACCATATAGTACGAGGGGTGGCCATCTTGGGGTACATAGTGTCTGCAGATGTCCTGGCCATAGACGCTTGTATCCCTCATCTCTTCCCCGGTGATAGCAGCTTCGCTTTTGTCTGGAGTTTTTAATTTCCTGATTTCTAAAGGTCACGGAGCGGCTCCGGCCTCGGGGAGGGGATTATGTCTTAGTGAGGCCAATAATCCCTGTGTTTACCCCGCAGGTATGGGGATGCTCGCCAGTGTGTACACAGATGACGAGGAGCGAGGCAACGCCATGGGGATTGCGCTGGGAGGACTCGCCATGGGAGTTCTGGGTCAGTCCAAGAACCCAATCGCAACGTTACTCTGCCTGACCCAAAAGCCTCAAACTCTGCAACGTTCATTATTTTTAGTATTGATTTGATCCATTTCCTCTTCCTCAGCTGTCACCTTTACTATTGAGGGTGGGGGGAGGTTGAGTTGTCAGTGGGTGTCAGATATGGGCGCAGCGGGTCACTCCGCTCTCATAGCAGACCCCGTCCTATTACATAGATTCCACCATCCTCGCACTATGGAGTCTTCCTTCAGGTATTGTCTACACAGATGGAGAGACTTGTCACGAGAGACACCAAGCGGACGGTCACGCAATGAGACCGCCTGACCATTTTTCTAAACTTTACTGGTCTTTATTTTTTTTTCATTGACTTGTATGGGTCCCATTATTTGGTTATTCATACAGATGCCATTACATACGTGTGTGATAGGGTCCGCCGTACATTGGTGGTGGGTGGACAGTATGGAGAATTTCTCTAATGGAAAACAATATAATGTTGGAGGTAGGTAGGTAATCCCACCGTATATCATGAGACAGCTCGAGGCTAGTCTGTTATATATTACCTTGGTAGTCAGTATATGACCTCGGTAGTCTGTATAAGGCCTCGGTAGTCTGTTTATGTCCTCAGTAGTCAGTATATGACCTCGGTAGTCTGTTTATGTCCTCAGTAGTCAGTATATGTCCTCAGTAGTCAGTATATGTCCTCTGTAGACAGTATATGGCCTTGGTAGTCTGTATAAGACCTCGGTAGTCAGTATAAGGCCTCGGTAGTCTGTATAAGGCCTCGGTAGTCTGTTTATGTCCTCAGTAGTCTGTATATGTCCTCGGTAGTCTGTATATGTCCTCGGTAGTCTGTATAAGTCGTCGGTAGTCAGTATATATCCTCAGTAGTCAGTATATGTTCTCAGTAGTCAGTATATATCCTCAGTAGTCAGTATATGACCTCAGTAGTCAGTATATGGCCTTGGTAGTCTGTATAAGGCCTCGGTAGTCAGTATATGGCCTCAGTAGTCAGTATATGGCCTCAGTAGTCAGTATATGTCCTCAGTAGTCTGTATATTTCCTCGGTAGTCTGTATAAGTCCTCAGTAGTCAGTATATATCCTCAGTAGTCTGTATATTGCCTTGGTAGTCAGTATATGTCCTCAATAGTCAGTATATGGCCTCGGTAGTCCGTATATGTCCTCAGTAGTCCGTATATGTTCTTGGTAGTCCGTATAATGCTGCGGTAGTCAGTATATGTCCTCAGTAGTCTGTATATGGCCTCGGTAGTCCGTATAAGGCCTTGCTAGTCAGTATATGGCCTCGGTAGACAGTATATGGCCTCGGTAGTCAGTATATGGCCTCGGTAGACAGTATATGGCCTCGGTAGTCAGTATATGGCCTCGGTAGTCAGTATATGGCCTCGGTAGTCAGTATATGGCCTCGGTAGACAGTATATGGCCTTGGTAGTCAGTATATGGCCTTGGTAGTCCGTATACGGCCTCGGTAGTCAGTATATGGCCTCGGTAGTCAGTATATGGCCTCGGTAGTCAGTATATGGCCTCGGTAGTCAGTATATGGCCTCGGTAGACAGTATATGGCCTCGGTAGTCAGTATATGGCCTCGGTAGTCAGTATATGGCCTCGGTAGACAGTATATGGCCTCGGTAGTCAGTATATGGCCTTGGTAGTCCGTATATGGCCTCGGTAGTCAGTATATGGTCTTGGTAGACAGTATATGGCCTCGGTAGACAGTATACGGCCTGATACACGGAGATAACATCCTATTTACCATGATCATACATTGCTTTCTCATCTGTTCTTCATCTCACCCCATAGTGGGCCCTCCATTTGGAAGCATCTTGTATGAGTTTGTGGGGAAGACGGCTCCCTTCCTGGTCCTTGCAGTGCTGGTTCTCTTTGATGGAGGTCAGTGCACCATTACGTTACGATATATTAGATTATCTTGTTTTCTTATCAGCCAGATGATAATGACTAATATAAGACATGGCCTCTAATGTCCCCATGGACTGTCTTCTCTTCTTTCTGTCTTCAGCTCTCCAGCTTTTCATTCTTCAACCTTCTAGAGTTCAACCAGAGGTGAGTCCCCGGGGCCGTCTGCTTGGACATGCCGAGCCCGAAACCTCATCCAGAGTCTTATCTCCTTCCTCTTCTTTTAGAGTCAGACGGGGACATCACTATTTACCCTGCTACGAGACCCCTATATCATCATTGCGGCAGGTACATCATCCAGGACTCCTACTATATAGATCACAGCACGGCAGGCTGTCTACATTGTAGGTAGATATATATATATAGCTGGGTGTCTACTGTGTGTATATATAGCACTGGACAGCAGAATGTGTGTATTGTGTACCTAGACTGTGTGTATATAATACTATACGGTCTCGCAGACCGTGCTGGACCTCGATCAGTCGCTCCTACCAATGGTTGTTTATTGTGCTGATTTTTAGTTTGTAAAGAATTTATTTAATTGTTTTCCAGGGTAGAAAGGTGAGGGAATATATAGGGGAAAGGGGGAGACCTATAGAGAAGAGGGCCCATATATAGGGAAGAGAGGCCACCTATAGTGAAGAGGGCCCATATATAGGGAAGAGGGGCCACCTATAGAGAAGAGGGCCCATATATAGGGAAGAGAGGCCACCTATAGTGAAGAGGGCCCATATACAGGGAAGAGGGGCCACCTATAGAGAAGAGGGCCCGTATATAGGAGAGGGGGTCCACTTATAGAAAACAGGGCCCATATATAGGGGGGAAGAGACACCTATAGAGAAGAGGGCCCATATATAGGAAAGAAGGGCCACCTATAGAGAAGAGGGCCCATATATAGGGGAGAGAGGCCACATATAGAGAAGAGGGCCAATATATAGGGGACAGAAGCCACCTTTAGAGAAGAGGGCCCATATATAGGGGAGAGAGGCCAACTATAGAAAAGAGGGTCCATATATAGGGGAGAGAGGCCAACTATAGAAAAGAGGGTCCACTAATCCCCAGAACCCCCCACACTGTATTATCTGTGTATTATCTCCTATCTCTCTCTAGTATAACATTACACTAGTCCCCAGAACCCCCCACACTGTATTATCTGTGTATTATCTCCTATCTCTCTCTAGTATAACATTACACTAATCCCAGAACCCCCCCACACTGTATTATCTGTGTATTATCTCCTATATCTCTCTAGTATAACACTACACTAATCCCCAGAACCCCCCACACTGTATTATCTGTGTATTATCTCCTATCTCTCTCTAGTCCTAACACTACACTAATCCCCAGAACCCCCCACACTGTATTATCTGTGTATTATCTCCTACCTCTCTCTAGTATAACACTACGCTAATCCCCAGAACCCCACACACTGTATTATTTGTGTATTATCTCCTATCTCTCTCTAGTATAACACTACACTAATCCCCAGACCCCACACACTGTATTATTTGTGTATTATCTCCTATCTCTCTCTAGTATAACACTACACTAATCCCCAGAACCCCCCACACTGTATTATCTGTGTATTATCTCCTATCTCTCTCTAGTATAACACTACACTAATCCCCAGAACCCCCCACACTGTATTATCTGTGTATTATCTCCTATCTCTCTCCTAACATTACCCTAATCCCAGAAACCCCACACTGTAATATCTGTGTATTATCTCCTATCTCTCTCTAGTATAACACTACACTAATCCCCAGAACCCCCCACACTGTATTATCTGTGTATTATCTCCTATCTCTCTCTAGTATAACACTACACTAATCCCCAGAACCCCCCATACTGTATTATCTGTGTATTATCTCCTATCTCTCTCCTAACACTACACTAATCCCCAGAACCCCCCACACTGTATTATCTGTGTATTATCTCCTATCTCTCTCTAGTATAACACTACACTAATCCCCAGAACCCCCCACACTGTATTATCTGTGTATTATCTCCTATCTCTCTCTATTCTTGCTCTCAGCTATATGTAGTGTCTCGTGAACATGTTTGTAGCTCAGACACTTTGATGTTGCAGGATCTATATGTTTTGCCAATATGGCAATAGCAATGATGGAACCAGCACTGCCAATCTGGATGATGGAAACCATGTGCTCCCGGAAATGGCAGCTCGGTAAGTCACTATTTATCCCCTTCCCTCTCCAACCTATAAATTAGTTTAAGAACCGTAATGTGTATGCCCTATACCGCCCTATACCGGCTGAGCGACATCTCTGAATGAGCAGCAAATCGTGGCTCAAACAGTATACATGTCCATAGGGGTTGGATCTGTCTGAGCTCGGTGCCTTCTTCTCTTGGTGGCACATGCGTTACAGATTGTGGATGGAGGAGCCCGGGCAATATACATGTCCATAGGGGATGGGTCTAGGCTGAGCTCGGTACCTTCTTCTCTTGGTGGCACCTTCTTCTCTTGGTGGCACATGCGTTACAGATTGTGGATGGAGGAGCCCGGGCAGTATACATGTCCATAGGGGATGGGTCTAGGCTGAGCTTGGTGCCTTCTTCTCTTGGTGGCACATGCGTTACAGATTGTGGATGGAGGAGCCCGGGCAGTATACATGTCCATAGGGGATGGGTCTAGGCTGAGCTTGGTGCCTTCTTCTCTTGGTGGCACATGCGTTACAGATTGTGGATAGAGGAGCCCGGGCAGTATACATGTCCATAGGGGATGGGTCTAGGCTGAGCTTGGTGCCTTCTTCTCTTGGTGGCACATGCGTTACAGATTGTGGATGGAGGAGCCCGGGCAGTATACATGTCCATAGGGGATGGGTCTAGGCTGAGCTTGGTACCTTCTTCTCTTGGTGGCACCTTCTTCTCTTGGTGGCACATGCGTTACAGATTGTGGATGGAGGAGCCCGGGCAGTATACATGTCCATAGGGGATGGGTCTAGGCTGAGCTTGGTGCCTTCTTCTCTTGGTGGCACATGCGTTAGATTGTGGATGGAGGAGCCCGGGCAGTATACATGTCCATAGGGGATGGGTCTAGGCTGAGCTTGGTACCTTCTTCTCTTGGTGGCACCTTCTTCTCTTGGTGGCACATGCGTTACAGATTGTGGATGGAGGAGCCCGGGCAGTATACATGTCCATAGGGGATGGGTCTAGGCTGAGCTTGGTGCCTTCTTCTCTTGGTGGCACATGCGTTAGATTGTGGATGGAGGAGCCCGGGCAGTATACATGTCCATAGGGGATGGGTCTAGGCTGAGCTTGGTACCTTCTTCTCTTGGTGGCACATGCGTTACAGATTGTGGATGGAGGAGCCTGGGCAATATACATGTCCATAGGGGATGGGTCTAGGCTGAGCTCGGTGCTTTCTTCTCTTGGTGGCACATACGTTACAGATTGTGGATGGAGGAGCCCAGGCAATATACATGTCCATAGGGGATGGGTCTAGGCTGAGCTCGGTACCATCTTCTCTTGGTGGCACCTTCTTCTCTTGGTGGCACATGCATTACAGATTGTGGATGGAGGAGCCCGGGCAGTATACATGTCCATAGGGGATGGGTCTAGGCTGAGCTCGGTACCTTCTTCTCTTGGTGGCACATGCGTTACAGATTGTGGATGGAGGAGCCCGGGCAGTATACATGTCCATAGGGGATGGATCTAGGCTGAGCTTGATGCCTTCTTCTCTTGGTGGCACATGCATTACAGATTGTGGATGGAGGAGCCCGGGCAGTATACATGTCCATAGGGGATGGGTCTAGGCTGAGCTCGGTACCTTCTTCTCTTGGTGGCACTTGCGTTACAGATTGTGGATGGAGGAGCCCGGGCAGTATACATGTCCATAGGGGATGGGTCTAGGCTGAGCTTGGTGCCTTCTTCTCTTGGTGGCACATGCGTTACAGATTGTGGATAGAGGAGCCCGGGCAGTATACATGTCCATAGGGGATGGGTCTAGGCTGATCTTGGTGCCTTCTTCTCTTGGTGGCACATGCGTTACAGATTGTGGATGGAGGAGCCCGGGCAGTATACATGTCCATAGGGGATGGGTCTAGGCTGAGCTCGGTGCCTTCTTCTCTTGGTGGCACATGCGTTACAGATTGTGGATGGAGGAGCCCGGGCAGTATACATGTCCATAGGGGATGGGTCTAGGCTGAGCTCGGTGCCTTCTTCTCTTGGTGGCACATGCGTTACAGATTGTGGATGGAGGAGCCCGGGCAGTATACATGTCCATAGGGGATGGGTCTAGGCTGAGCTCGGTACCTTCTTCTCTTGGTGGCACTTGCGTTACAGATTGTGGATAGAGGAGCCCGGGCAGTATACATGTCCATAGGGGATGGGTCTAGGCTGAGCTCGGTACCTTCTTCTCTTGGTGGCACTTGCGTTACAGATTGTGGATAGAGGAGCCCGGGCAGTATACATGTCCATAGGGGATGGGTCTAGGCTGAGCTTGGTGCCTTCTTGTCTTGGTGGCACATGCGTTACAGATTGTGGATGGAGGAACCCGGGCAGTATACATGTCCATAGGGGATGGGTCTAGGCTGAGCTTGGTGCCTTCTTGTCTTGGTGGCACATGCGTTACAGATTGTGGATGGAGGAGCCCGGGCAGTATACATGTCCATAGGGGATGGGTCTAGGCTGAGCTTGGTGCCTTCTTCTCTTGGTGGCACATGCGTTACAGATTGTGGATGAAGGTGCCCGGGCAGTATGCATGTCCATAGGGGATGGGTCTAGGCTGAGCTTGGTGCCTTCTTCTCTTGGTGGCACATGCGTTACAGATTGTGGATGGAGGAGCCCGGGCAGTATACATGTCCATAGGGGATGGGTCTAGGCTGAGCTCGGTGCCTTCTTCTCGCCATGGCACATATATTGCTGTTTAAGTTGAAAAAGACAAATTGAGATCATTGACCAGTGGTGGCGAATCGTATGAGATCCATCCAGCTGAGATTTTCTATGGTTCATTTACTCTACTTCCACCTTGTACGGGTAGACACTGCTGTGGGGAGACATTCGGGCAATACATCGCTCTTGTGTCGTCTGCGACTCTGCGGCCTCCAATAAACCTCTGTAAATAATAATTACTGTAGAGATTTGTCCTCAAAGCTGAAAGTGAGTGACTTGTCGGTGACTAGATAAGGGCGAGCTGATGGATGGGCGCAGTCCTGGTGTACGGCACTAATGATCTCCAAATGATAACAACCACCTCCGGATATTAAACCTTCTCGGGAATCTTTCATCCCGGCTGATAAGCGGCATTGTATCTCCCACAGGTGTGGCCTTTCTCCCAGCAAGCATCTCTTATCTCATAGGAACCAATATCTTCGGGCCCCTGGCTCACAGGATGGGGAGGTACATCGCCCCTCGTACTTATTACTTTCTAGATGGAATCATCAAACTGTGAGGTCATTGTGGTCTGTGTACGACTGTCACCATATAAAATATACCTGGAAAGAGATAATGGAGCGCAATGGATAAAACCAGAGTCTCATGTTATAGAATAATCTGTCCTATAGATCAAAGCTCCAAAATATACAATCCAAAATCATCACAATAAATAGAAACATCAGCGGAAAACAAAATATTCAATACATGAAGCAATCAACAAGAATATATCTGCTATAATACCGCCCTATGTACAAGAATATAACTACTATAATACTACTCCTATGTACAAGAATATAACTACTATAAAACTACCTCCTATGTACAAGAATATAACTACTATAATACTACTACTATGTACAAGAATATAACTACTATAATACTACTCCTATGTACAAGAATATAACTACTATAATACTACCTCCTATGTACAAGAATATAACTACTATAATACTACCTCCTATGTACAAGAATATAACTACTATAATACTACCTCCTATGTACAAGAATATAACTACTATAATACTACTATGTACAAGAATATAACTACTATAATACTACTACTATGTACAAGAATATAACTACTATAATACTACTCCTATGTACAAGAATATAACTACTATAATACTGCTCCTATGTACAAGAATATAACTACTATAATACTACTACTATGTACAAGAATATAACTACTATAATACTGCTCATATGTACAATAATATAACTACTATAATACTACTTCTATGTGCAAGAATATAACTACTATAATACTGCTCCTATGTACAAGAATATATCTACTATAATACTACTCCTATGTACAAGAATATAACTACTATAATACTGCTCCTATGTACAAGACTATAACTACTATAATACTACCTCCTATGTACAAGAATATAACTACTATAATACTGCTCCTATGTACAAGAATATAACTACTATAATACTACCTCCTATGTACAAGAATATAACTACTATAATACTGCTCCTATGTACAAGAATATATCTACTATAATACTACTCCTATGTACAAGAATATAACTACTATAATACTACTCCTATGTACAAGAATATAACTACTATAATACTGCTCCTATGTACAAGAATATAACTACTATAATGCTACTCCTATGTACAAGAATATAACTACTATAATACTGCTCCTATGTACAAGAATATATCTACTATAATACTACTCCTATGTACAAGAATATAACTACTATAATACTGCTCCTATGTACAAGACTATAACTACTATAATACTACCTCCTATGTACAAGAATATAACTACAATAATACTACTCCTATGTACAAGAATATAACTACTATAATACTACCTCATATGTACAAGAATATAACTACTATAATACTACTCCTATGTACAAGAATATAACTACTATAATACTACCTCCTATGTACAAGAATATAACTACTATAATACTGCTCCTATGTACAAGAATATAACTACTATAATACTACTCCTATCTACAAGAATATAACTACTATAATACTGCTCCTATGTACAAGAATATAACTACTATAATACTGCTCCTATGTACAAGGATATAACTACTATAATACTACTCCTCTGTACAAGAATATAACTACTATAATACTACTCCTATGTACAAGAATATAACTACTATAATACTACTCCTCTGTACAAGAATATAACTACTATAATACTACTCCTATGTACAAGAATATAACTACTATAATACTGCTCCTATGTACAAGAATATAACTACTATAATACTGCTCCTATGTACAAGGATATAACTACTATAATACTACTCCTCTGTACAAGAATATAACTACTATAATACTACCTCCTATGTACAAGAATATAACTACTATAATACTACTCCTCTGTACAAGAATATAACTACTATAATACTATCTCCTATGTACAAGAATATAACTACTATAATACTGCTCCTATGTACAAGAATATAACTACTATAATACTGCTCCTATGTACAAGAATATAACTACTATAATACTGCTCCTATGTACAAGAATATAACTACTATAATACTACTCCTATATACAAGAATATAACTACTATAATACTACTCCTATATACAAGAATATAACTACTATAATACTACTCCTATGTACAAGAATATAACTACTATAATACTACCTCCTATGTACAAGAATATAACTACTATAATACTACTCCTCTGTACAAGAATATAACTACTATAATACTATCTCCTATGTACAAGAATATAACTACTATAATACTGCTCCTATGTACAAGAATATAACTACTATAATACTGCTCCTATGTACAAGGATATAACTACTATAATACTACTCCTCTGTACAAGAATATAACTACTATAATACTACTCCTATATACAAGAATATAACTACTATAATACTACCTTCTATGTACAAGGATATAACTACTATAATACTACTCCTATATACAAGAATATAACTACTATAATACTACCTTCTATGTACAAGGATATAACTACTATAATACTACTCCTATGTACAAGAATATAACTACTATAATACTACTCCTCTGTACAAGAATATAACTACTATAATACTGCTCCTATGTACAAGAATATAACTACTATAATACTGCTCCTATCTACAAGGATATAACTACTATAATACTACTCCTCTGTACAAGAATATAACTACTATAATACTACTCCTATATACAAGAATATAACTACTATAATACTACCTTCTATGTACAAGGATATAACTACTATAATACTACTCCTATGTACAAGAATATAACTACTATAATACTACCTCCTATGTACAAGAATATAACTACTATAATACTTCTCCTATGTACAAGAATATAACTACTATAATACTACTCCTATGTACAAGAATATAACTACTATAATACTGCTCCTATGTACAAGAATATAACTACTATAATACTACTACTATGTACAAGAATATAACTACTATAATACTACTCCTATGTACAAGAATATAACTACTATAATACTGCTCCTATGTACAAGAATATAACTACTATAATACTGCTCATATGTACAAGAATATAACTACTATAATACTACTTCTATGTGCAAGAATATAACTACTATAATACTGCTCCTATGTACAAGAATATAACTACTATAATACTACTCCTATGTACAAGAATATAACTACTATAATACTACCTCCTATGTACAAGAATATACCTACTATAATACTACTCCTATGTACAAGAATATAACTACTATAATACTGCTCCTATGTACAAGAATATAACTACTATAATGCTACTCCTATGTACAAGAATATAACTACTATAATACTGCTCCTATGTACAAGAATATATCTACTATAATACTACTCCTATGTACAAGAATATAACTACTATAATACTGCTCCTATGTACAAGACTATAACTACTATAATACTACCTCCTATGTACAAGAATATAACTACTATAATACTACTCCTATGTACAAGAATATAACTACTATAATACTACTCCTATGTACAAGAATATAACTACTATAATACTACTCCTATGTACAAGAATATAACTACTATAATACTACCTCCTATGTACAAGAATATAACTACTATAATACTGCTCCTATGTACAAGAATATAACTACTATAATACTACTCCTATGTACAAGAATATAACTACTATAATACTGCTCCTATGTACAAGAATATAACTACTATAATACTGCTCCTATGTACAAGAATATAACTACTATAATACTACTCCTCTGTACAAGAATATAACTACTATAATACTACTCCTATGTACAAGAATATAACTACTATAATACTACTCCTCTGTACAAGAATATAACTACTATAATACTACTCCTATGTACAAGAATATAACTACTATAATACTGCTCCTATGTACAAGAATATAACTACTATAATACTGCTCCTATGTACAAGAATATAACTACTATAATACTACTCCTCTGTACAAGAATATAACTACTATAATACTACCTCCTATGTACAAGAATATAACTACTATAGATACTACTCCTCTGTACAAGAATATAACTACTATAATACTATCTCCTATGTACAAGAATATAACTACTATAATACTGCTCCTATGTACAAGAATATAACTACTATAATACTGCTCCTATGTACAAGAATATAACTACTATAATACTGCTCTATGTACAAGATACTACTAACTCTACAAGAATATAACTACTATAATACTACTCCTATATACAAGAATATAACTACTATAATACTACTCCTATGTACAAGAAACTATAATACTCTATGTACAAGAATATAACTACTATAATACTACTCCTCTGTACAAGAATATAACTACTATAATACTATCTCCTATGTACAAGAATATAACTACTATAATACTGCTCCTATGTACAAGAATATAACTACTATAATACTGCTCCTATGTACAAGAATATAACTACTATAATACTACTCCTCTGTACAAGAATATAACTACTATAATACTACTCCTATATACAAGAATATAACTACTATAATACTACCTTCTATGTACAAGGATATAACACTATAATACTACCTTCTATGTACAAGGATATAACTACTATAATACTACTCCTATATACAAGAATATAACTACTATAATACTACCTTCTATGTACAAGGATATAACTACTATAATACTACTCCTATGTACAAGAATATAACTACTATAATACTACTCCTCTGTACAAGAATATAACTACTATAATACTGCTCCTATGTACAAGAATATAACTACTATAATACTGCTCCTATCTACAAGGATATAACTACTATAATACTACTCCTCTGTACAAGAATATAACTACTATAATACTACTCCTATATACAAGAATATAACTACTATAATACTACCTTCTATGTACAAGGATATAACTACTATAATACTACTCCTATGTACAAGAATATAACCTACTATAATACTAACTACTCTGTACAAGAATATAACTACTATAATACTACTCCTATGTACAAGAATATAACTACTATAATACTGCTCCTATGTACAAGAATATAACTACTATAATACTGCTCCTATGTACAAGAATATAACTACTATAATACTGCTCCTATGGTACAAGGATATAACTACTATAATACTACTCCTCTGTACAAGAATATAACTACTATAATTACTACCTCCTATGTACAAGAATATAACTACTATAATACTACTCCTATGTACAAGAATATAACTACTATAATACTACTATGTACAAGAATATAACTACTATAATACTGCTCCTATGTACAAGAATATAACTACTATAATACTGCTCCTATGTACAAGGATATAACTACTATAATACTGCTCCTATATACAAGAATATAACTACTATAATACTTCTATGTACAAGAATATAACTACTATAATACTACTCCTATGTACAAGAATATAACTACTATAATACTACTCCTATGTACAAGGATATAAGCTACTATAATACTACCTCCTATGTACAAGAATATAACTACTATAATACTACTCCTATGTACAAGAATATAACTACTATAATACTACTATGTACAAGAATATAACTACTATAATACTGCTCCTATGTACAAGAATATAACTACTATAATACTGCTCCTATGTACAAGGATATAACTACTATAATACTGCTCCTATATACAAGAATATAACTACTATAATACTACTATGTACAAGAATATAACTACTATAATACTACTCCTATGTACAAGAATATAACTACTATAATACTACTCCTATGTACAAGAATATAACTACTATAATACTGCTCCTATATACAAGAATATAACTACTATAATACTACTATGTACAAGAATATAACTACTATAATACTACTCCTATGTACAAGAATATAACTACTATAATACTACTCTCCTATATACAAGAATATAACTACTATATACTACCTCCTATGTACAAGAATATAACTACTATAATACTACTTCCTATGTACAAGAATATAACTACTATAATACTACTCCTATGTACAAGAATATAACTACTATAATACTGCTCCTATATACAAGAATATAACTACTATTAATACTACCTATGTACAAGAATATAACTACTATAATACTACTCCTCTGTACAAGAATATAACTACTATAATACTACCTCCTATGTACAAGAATATAACTTACTATAATACTACTCCTATGTACAAGAATATAACTATTAAACTACTAGTACAAGAATATAACTACTATATACTGCTCTATGTACAAGAATATAACTACTATAATACTACTCCTATGTACAAGAATATAACTACTATAATACTGCTCCTATGTACAAGAATATAACTACTATAATACTGCTCCTATGTACAAGATATAACTACTATAATACTACTCCTATGTACAAGGAATATAACTACTATAATACTACTCCTATGTACAAGAATATAACTACTATAATACTACTCCTATGTACAAGAATATAACTACTATAATACTGCTCCTATGTACAAGGATATAACTACTATAAATACTACTCCTATGTACAAGAATATAACTACTATAATCACTACCTCCTATGTACAAGAATATAACTACTATAATACTGCTCCTATGTACAAGAATATAACTACTATAATACTGCTCCTATGTACAAGAATATAACTACTATAATACTGCTCCTATGTACAAGGATATAACTACTATAATACTACTCCTCTGTACAAGAATATAACTACTATAATACTACTCCTATATAAAAGAATATAACTACTATAATACTACCTTCTATGTACAAGGATATAACTACTATAATACTACTCCTATGTACAAGAATATAACTACTATAATACTACTCCTCTGTACAAGAATATAACTACTATAATACTACTCCTATGTACAAGGATATAACTACTATAATACTACTCCTATGTACAAGAATATAACTACTATAATACTACTCCTATGTACAAGAATATAACTACTATAATACTGCTCCTATGTACAAGAATATAACTACTATAATACTGCTCCTATGTACAAGGATATAACTACTATAATACTACTCCTCTGTACAAGAATATAACTACTATAATACTACTCCTATATACAAGAATATAACTACTATGATACTACTATGTACAAGAATATAACTACTATAATACTGCTCCTATGTACAAGAATATAACTACTATAATACTGCTCCTATGTACAAGGATATAACTACTATAATACTACTCCTATGTACAAGAATATAACTAATATAATACTGCTCCTATATACAAGAATATAACTACTATAATACTACTCCCTATATACAAGAATATAACTACTATAATACTACCTCCTATGTACAAGAATATAACTACTATAATACTACTCCTATGTACAAGAATATAACTACTATAATACTGCTCCTATGTACAAGAATATAACTACTATAATACTGCTCCTATGTACAAGGATATAACTACTATAATACTACTCCTATGTACAAGAATATAACTACTATAATACTACTCCCTATATACAAGAATATAACTACTATAATACTACCTCCTATGTACAAGAATATAACTACTATAATACTACTCCTATGTACAAGAATATAACTACTATAATACTGCTCCTATGTACAAGAATATAACTACTATAATACTGCTCCTATGTACAAGGATATAACTACTATAATACTACTCCTCTGTACAAGAATATAACTACTATAATACTACTCCTATATACAAGAATATAACTACTATAATACTACTATGTACAAGAATATAACTACTATAATACTACTCCTATGTACAAGAATATAACTACTATAATACTACTCCCTATATACAAGAATATAACTACTATAATACTACTCCTATGTACAAGAATATAACTACTATAATACTACTCCCTATATACAAGAATATAACTACTATAATACTGCTCCTATGTACAAGAATATAACTACTATAATACTACTACTATGTACAAGAATATAACTACTATAATACTGCTCCTATGTACAAGAATATAACTACTATAATACTACTCCTATGTACAAGAATATAACTACTATAA
The DNA here is from genome assembly GCF_031893055.1 of Leptodactylus fuscus. Lineage (NCBI taxonomy): Eukaryota > Metazoa > Chordata > Amphibia > Anura > Leptodactylidae > Leptodactylus > Leptodactylus fuscus. Next base: position 924,215 of record NC_134274.1, on the reverse strand, counting down.
TACTACTCCTATGTACAAGAATATAACTACTATAATACTGCTCCTATGTACAAGAATATAACTACTATAATACTTCTCCTATGTACAAGAATATAACTACTATAATACTGCTCCTATGTACAAGAATATAACTACTATAATACTACTCCTATGTACAAGAATATAACTACTATAATACTGCTCCTATGTACAAGAATATAACTACTATAATACTTCTCCTATGTACAAGAATATAACTACTATAATACTGCTCCTATGTACAAGAATATAACTACTATAATACTGCTCCTATGTACAAGAATATAACTACTATAATACTTCTCCTATGTACAAGAATATAACTACTATAATACTGCTCCTATGTACAAGAATATAACTACTATAATACTACTCCTATGTACAAGAATATAACTACTATAATACTACTCCTATGTACAAGAATATAACTACTATAATACTACCTCCTATGTACAAGAATATAACTACTATAATACTACCTCCTATGTACAAGAATATAACTACTATAATACTGCTCCTATGTACAAGAATATAACTACTATAATACTGCTCCTATGTACAAGAATATAACTACTATAATACTGCTCCTATGTACAAGAATATAACTACTATAATACTACTCCTATGTACAAGAATATAACTACTATAATACTACCTCCTATGTACAAGAATATAACTACTATAATACTGCTCCTATGTACAAGAATATAACTACTATAATACTACTCCTATGTACAAGAATATATCTACTATAATACTACCTCCTATGTACAAGAATATAACTACTATAATACTTCCCCCTATGTACAAGAATATAACTACTATAATACTACCTCCTATGTACAAGAATATAACTACTATAATACTACCTCCTCTGTACAAGAATATAACTACTATAATACTACTCCTATATACAAGAATATAACTACTATAATATTACCTTCTATGTACAAGGATATAACTACTATAATACTACTCCTATGTACAAGAATATAACTACTATAATACTACTCCTCTGTACAAGAATATAACTACTATAATACTACTCCTATGTACAAGAATATAACTACTATAATACTGCTCCTATGTACAAGAATATAACTACTATAATACTGCTCCTATGTACAAGAATATAACTACTATAATACTACTCCTATGTACAAGGATATAACTACTATAATACTACTCCTCTGTACAAGAATATAACTACTATAATACTACCTCCTATGTACAAGAATATAACTACTATAATACTACTCCTCTGTACAAGAATATAACTACTATAATACTATCTCCTATGTACAAGAATATAACTACTATAATACTGCTCCTATGTACAAGAATATAACTACTATAATACTGCTCCTATGTACAAGGATATAACTACTATAATACTGCTCCTATGTACAAGAATATAACTACTATAATACTACCTCCTATGTACAAGAATATAACTACTATAACACTATCTCCTATGTACAAGAATATAACTACTATAATACTACTCCTATATACAAGAATATAACTACTATAATATTACCTTCTATGTACAAGGATATAACTACTATAATACTACTCCTATGTACAAGAATATAACTACTATAATACTACTCCTCTGTACAAGAATATAACTACTATAATACTACTCCTATGTACAAGAATATAACTACTATAATACTGCTCCTATGTACAAGAATATAACTACTATAATACTGCTCCTATGTACAAGGATATAACTACTATAATACTACTCCTCTGTACAAGAATATAACTACTATAATACTACCTCCTATGTACAAGAATATAACTACTATAATACTACTCCTCTGTACAAGAATATAACTACTATAATACTATCTCCTATGTACAAGAATATAACTACTATAATACTGCTCCTATGTACAAGAATATAACTACTATAATACTGCTCCTATGTACAAGGATATAACTACTATAATACTGCTCCTATGTACAAGAATATAACTACTATAATACTACCTCCTATGTACAAGAATATAACTACTATAACACTACCTCCTATGTACAAGAATATAACTACTATAATACTGCTCCTATGTACAAGAATATAACTACTATAATACTACTCCTCTGTACAAGAATATAACTACTATAATACTACTCCTATGTATAAAAATATAACTACTATAATACTGCTCCTATGTACAAGAATATAACTACTATAATACTACTATGTACAAGAATATAACTACTATAATACTACTCCTATGTACAAGAATATAACTACTATAATACTACTCCTATGTACAAAAATATAACTACTATAATACTACTCCTATGTACAAGAATATAACTACTATAATACTACTCCTATGTACAAGGATATAACTACTATAATACTACTCCTATGTACAAGAATATAACTACTATAATACTACTCCCTATATACAAGAATATAACTACTATAATACTACCTCCTATGTACAAGAATATATCTACTATAATACTACTCCTATGTACAAGAATATAACTACTATAATACTATCTCCTATGTACAAGAATATAACTACTATAATACTATCTCCTATGTACAAGAATATAACTACTATAATACTACTATGTACAAGGATATAACTACTATAATACTACTCCTATGTACAAGAATATAACTACTATAATACTACTCCCTATATACAAGAATATAACTACTATAATACTACCTCCTATGTACAAGAATATATCTACTATAATACTACTCCTATGTACAAGAATATAACTACTATAATACTGCTCCTATGTACAAGAATATAACTACTATAATACTGCTCCTATGTACAAGGATATAACTACTATAATACTACTCCTATATACAAGAATATAACTACTATAATACTGCTCCTATGTACAAGAATATATCTACTATAATACTACTCCTATGTACAAGAATATAACTACTATAATACTACCTCCTATGTACAAGAATATAACTACTATAATACTACTCCTATGTACAAGAATATAACTACTATAATACTACTCCTATGTACAAGAATATAACTACTATAATACTACTCCTATGTAAAAGAATATAACTACTATAATACTACTCCTATGTACAAGAATATAACTACTATAATACTACTCCTCTGTAGAAGAATATAACTACTATAATACTACTCCTATGTACAAGAATATAACTACTATAATACTAGTACAAGAATATAACTACTATAATACTACTCCTATGTACAAGAATATAACTACTATAATACTACTACTATGTACAAGAATATAACTACTATAATACTACTCCTATGTACAAGAATATAACTACTATAATACTGCTCCTATGTACAAGAATATAACTACTATAATACTGCTCCTATGTACAAGGATATAACTACTATAATACTGCTCCTATGTACAAGAATATATCTACTATAATACTACTCCTATGTACAAGAATATAACTACTATAATACTGCTCCTATATACAAGAATATAACTACTATAATACTACTATGTACAAGAATATAACTACTATAATACTACTCCTATGTACAAGAATATAACTACTATAATACTGCTCCTATGTACAAGGATATAACTACTATAATACTACTATGTACAAGAATATAACTACTATAATACTACTCCTATGTACAAGAATATAACTACTATAATACTGCTCCTATGTACAAGGATATAACTACTATAATACTACTCCTATGTACAAGAATATAACTACTATAATACTACTCCTATGTACAAGAATATAACTACTATAATACTACTATGTACAAGAATATAACTACTATAATACTACTCCCTATATACAAGAATATAACTACTATAATACTACCTCCTATGTACAAGAATATAACTACTATAATACTGCTCCTATGTACAAGAATATAACTACTATAATACTACCTCCTATATACAAGAATATAACTACTATAATACTACCTCCTATGTACAAGAATATAACTACTATAATACTACTCCTATGTACAAAAATATAACTACTATAATACTACTCCTATGTACAAGAATATAACTACTATAATACTACTATGTACAAGAATATAACTACTATAATACTACTCCTATGTACAAGAATATAACTACTATAATACTACTCCTATGTACAAGGATATAACTACTATAATACTACTCCTATGTACAAGAATATAACTACTATAATACTACTCCCTATATACAAGAATATAACTACTATAATACTACCTCCTATGTACAAGAATATATCTACTATAATACTACTCCTATGTACAAGAATATAACTACTATAATACTATCTCCTATGTACAAGACTATAACTACTATAATACTACTCCTATGTACAAGAATATAACTACTATAATACTGCTCCTATGTACAAGAATATAACTACTATAATACTGCTCCTATGTACAAGGATATAACTACTATAATACTACTCCTATGTACAAGAATATAACTACTATAATACTACTCCTATGTACAAGAATATAACTACTATAATACTACTCCTATGTACAAGAATATAACTACTATAATACTACTATGTACAAGAATATAACTACTATAATACTGCTCCTATGTACAAGAATATAACTACTATAATACTGCTCCTATGTACAAGGATATAACTACTATAATACTGCTCCTATGTACAAGAATATATCTACTATAATACTACTCCTATGTACAAGAATATAACTACTATAATACTGCTCCTATATACAAGAATATAACTACTATAATACTACTATGTACAAGAATATAACTACTATAATACTACTCCTATGTACAAGAATATAACTACTATAATACTGCTCCTATGTACAAGGATATAACTACTATAATACTACTCCTATGTACAAGAATATAACTACTATAATACTACTCCCTATATACAAGAATATAACTACTATAATACTACCTCCTATGTACAAGAATATAACTACTATAATACTGCTCCTATGTACAAGAATATAACTACTATAATACTACCTCCTATATACAAGAATATAACTACTATAATACTACCTCCTATGTACAAGAATATAACTACTATAATACTACTCCTATGTACAAGACTATAACTACTATAATACTACTCCTCTGTACAAGAATATAACTACTATAATACTACCTCCTATATACAAGAATATAACTACTATAATACTACTATGTACAAGAATATAACTACTATAATACTACTCCTATGTACAAGAATATAACTACTATAATACTACTCCCTATATACAAGAATATAACTACTATAATACTACCTCCTATGTACAAGAATATAACTACTATAATACTGCTCCTATGTACAAGAATATAACTACTATAATACTACCTCCTATATACAAGAATATAACTACTATAATACTACCTCCTATGTACAAGACTATAACTACTATAATACTACTCCTATGTACAAGACTATAACTACTATAATACTACTCCTATGTATAAGAATATAACTACTATAATACTGCTCCTATGTACAAGAATATAACTACTATAATACTACCTCCTATATACAAGAATATAACTACTATAATACTACTCCTATGTATAAGAATATAACTACTATAATACTACCCCTATGTACAAGAATATAACTACTATAATACTACCTCCTATATACAAGAATATAACTACTATAATACTACCTCCTATGTACAAGAATATAACTACTATAATACTGCTCCCTATGTACAAGAATATAACTACTATAATACTACCTCCTATATACAAGAATATAACTACTATAATACTACCTCCTATGTACAAGAATATAACTACTATAATACTACTCCTATGTACAAGAATATAACTACTATAATACTACTATGTACAAGAATATAACTACTATAATACTACTCCTATGTACAAGAATATAACTACTATAATACTACTTCCTATGTACAAGAATATAACTACTATAATACTACTCCTATGTACAAGAATATAACTACTATAATACTGCTCCTATGTACAAGAATATAACTACTATAATACTACTATGTACAAGAATATAACTACTATAATACTGCTCCTATGTACAAGAATATAACTACTATAATACTACTCCTATGTACAAGAATATAACTATTATAATACTACTCCTATGTACAAGAATATAACTACTATAATACTACCTCCTATGTACAAGAATATAACTATTATAATACTACTCCTATGTACAAGAATATAACTACTATAATACTACCTCCTATGTACAAGAATATAACTACTATAATACTGCTCCTATGTACAAGAATATAACTACTATAATACTACTCCTATGTACAAGAATATAACTACTATAATACTACTTCCTATGTACAAGAATATAACTACTATAATACTACTCCTATGTACAAGAATATAACTACTATAATACTACTTCCTATGTACAAGAATATAACTACTATAATACTACTCCTATGTACAAGAATATAACTACTATAATACTACTCCTATGTACAAGAATATAACTACTATAATACTACCTCCTATGTACAAGAATATAACTACTATAATACTACTCCTATGTACAAGAATATAACTACTATAATACTACCTCCTATGTACAAGAATATAACTACTATAATACTGCTCCTATGTACAAGAATATAACTACTATAATACTACTCCTATGTACAAGAATATAACTACTATAATACTACTTCCTATGTACAAGAATATAACTACTATAATACTACTCCTATGTACAAGAATATAACTACTATAATACTACTTCCTATGTTCAAGAATATAACTACTATAATACTACTCCTATGTATAAGAATATAACTACTATAATACTACTCCTATGTACAAGAATATAACTACTATAATACTGCTCCCTATGTACAAGAATATAACTACTATAATACTACTCCTTTGTACAAGAATATAACTACTATAATACTACTCCTATGTACAAGAATATAACTACTATAATACTACTCCTATGTACAAGAATATAACTACTATAATACTACCTCCTATGTACAAGAATATAACTACTATAATACTACCTCCTATGTACAAGAATATAACTACTATAATACTACCTCCTATGTACAAGAATATAACTACTATAATACTACCTCCTATGTACAAGAATATAACTACTATAATACTACCTCCTATGTACAAGAATATAACTACTATAATACTCCTATGTACAAGAATATAACTACTATAATACTACTCCCTATATACAAGAATATAACTACTATAATACTACTCCTATGTACAAGAATATAACTACTATAATACTACTCCTATATACAAGAATATAACTACTATAATACTGCCCCTATGTACAAGAATATAACTACTATAATACTGCTCCTATATACAAGAATATAACTACTATAATACTGCTCCTATATACAAGAATATAACTACTATAATACTGCTCCTATGTACAAGAATATAACTACTATAATACTACTCCTATGTACAAGAATATAACTACTATAATACTACTCCTATATACAAGAATATAACTACTATAATACTACTCCTATATACAAGAATATAACTACTATAATACTGCCCCTATGTACAAGAATATAACTACTATAATACTGCTCCTATATACAAGAATATAACTACTATAATACTGCTCCTATGTACAAGAATATAACTACTATAATACTACTCCTATGTACAAGAATATAACTACTATAATACTATCTCCTATGTACAAGAATATAACTACTATAATACTACTCCTATGTACAAGAATATAACTACTATAATACTGCCTCCTATGTACAAGAATATAACTACTATAATACTATCTCCTATGTAGAAGAATATAACTACTATAATACTACTCCTATGTACAAGAATATAACTACTATAATACTGCTCCTATGTACAAGACTATAACTACTATAATACTGCCTCCTATGTACAAGACTATAACTACTATAATACTGCTGCTATGTACAAGAATATAACTACTATAATACTGCCTCCTATGTATATAACTGTTATACTGTGTCCTGGTTTTTGTAGGTAGTGAAGGGGTTATTCAGTTTTTTTACGTTTTTTGTGGTTGCAGGTGGCTGTGCGCCTTCATTGGGATGATGCTGGTGGGGATCAGCGTTATATGTGTAAGTACTGCAGTGCGGGTTTATAATGATATATACTGCGTTCTGCTACTCGCTTTTATCTGTCACTTGTTTCCTTTTATACTCAGGTGCCTTTTGCTAAGGATATTTATGGGTTAATAGCGCCAAACTTTGGAGTCGGCTTCGCCATCGGTACGTTCCATGGTCTCCAGATTATAGTGTCAGTCGTTCTCTTCATTTCTTGTGGAGCTTTGTTACTGATAGTTGTCAGATATTCATCTTAGAATAAAATGTCAGAAATGTAGTTAAGACTGACACTCAGGTAGTGGAGTAGCCAGTGACATTCTGGGTGTGGTGACCGGATGGCGATTCGGGAATATTTCGTCGTCTCTGATTGGCTTCATGTCTGGTGCTGCTGGCACTTGTAGTTCCGTGTGTGTTGTATGACGAGTATGTGTTCTGTTTCGGGCAGGTATGGTGGATTCATCGATGATGCCCATCATGGGTTACCTGGTGGATCTACGTCACGTCTCGGTCTACGGTAGTGTCTACGCCATTGCAGACGTCGCCTTCTGTATGGGATTTGCATTAGGTGAGTGTTACGTTGCCGCTGCGGCGTTTTCTGACCACATCTCGTGGACTCCATGATCTGCTGGTTCATAGAGAATAAAGCGTATGTGCCACGGTCCTCCCTGCCACGGATGAGAGCCGCCATTAAAATCCTTATCATCATCACCACCACTCTTGTCTTCCAGGGCCGTCCGCCGGAGGCGCCATCGCTAAATCTATCGGGTTTCCCTGGCTGATGACGATTATCGGAATCGTGGATATTGTCTTCGCACCGCTCTGTCTGTTCCTCAGAAGTCCTCCAGCCAAAGAAGAGAAGATGGTAAGAGTTGGGAACCGTCTGACGCCACTTAGTAAGTAGCAGGGGCAGAAAACGTCCTCCACAACCCCCCAGGGGCGGAAAACGTCCTCAACAACCCCCCAGGGGCAGAAAACGTCCTCAACAACCCCCCAGGGGCGGAAAACGTCCTCAAAAATCCCCCAGGGACAGAAAACGTCCTCAACAACTCCTCCATGGGTAGAAAACGCTCTGAAGAACCCCCCTGGGGCAGAAAACGTCCTCCACAACCCCCCATGGGCAGAAAACATCCTCAACAACCCCCCAGGGGTAGAAAACACTCTGAACAACCCCCCAGGGGGCAGAAAACGTCCTCCGCCATCCCCCAGGGGCAGAAAACGTCCTCCATAACCCCCCAGGTGCAGAAAACGTCCTCCACAACCCCCCATGGGCAAAAAACATCCTCAACAACCCCCCAGGGGTAGAAAACACTCTGAACAACCCCCCAGGTGCAGAAAACGTCCTCCACAACTCCCCAGGGGCAGAAAAGCCTCTGATCGGGGCGAGGAGAACAATGGGGCTGTAATAAGTTCCTGCCCAGATTGGGGCACTGGGAACAGGATTAGTTCTTGTACAGCACCACTGCCACTGCTGGTGATATTCGGTTCATTGCTCTGGCCTTTGGGTTTCATTGGTTGTCTGATGGGGTGTTGGTGGCCCCCAGGTGAGGACTGTCCAGGGGCCCTGTCTGTTGGATCTCCTCAGCATTGGGCAGGTCCCTGTTCTCCGTAGTCAGACATCTCACTGCAATAGGGAATAGGAGGCCGCACAGATTTGTAGGGTTCGCGGCTGGAACTCATTTGTGGATCAGAGTTGTCGGTAAATGTGCGGACCTGGCGAAGACGCCATCATGGCCGCGGGCAGAGGTCTGTGTAGATGAACGTCCTGATCATGAACTGGTCCATGTTCACGTTCTGTTTGACTTTAGACTGAAGTCCTGACATTGCTGCACATGGTAGCCTCACTGTTTCGGCCTCTAACCCCATCCCAGACCTTGCATGGACTCTGGTGTTTGCTCCATGTCCTGGCCCATCGTCTCTCCTCTAATGTCATGTCTTTCCACCCTGCAGGCCATTCTCATGGAGCACAACTGCCCGGTGAAGAAGCGCATGTACACGCAGAACAGCGCGCAGCCGTATTACACCGCAGAAGAAGAGTCGGAGAGCGACGAATGACCGGACTCTGCCTCATCCCGCTAGTTGTTCTTACATTTCATTGTTGTATCATTGGTCTCTCAGTGACATAGTAACAAGCCAAAGGTCTCTTGTTCTGTCCTAGTGGTGGCGCGGAGAGCGAGCGGACCCCCCTCCCCAGCACTGACACCCCGCCACCATGTCATCAGCATGGACGTGCACTTTAGGGACAGTGGCAGAATCACATGGTAGGGATTGTACCCGCCCCATTGTCTGATGCCTCCAGTCTCTGCCGTTCGCTCCTTTCCGCGGCCCACGCCCAGGATGTGACCGACCGCCTTACCACGTATCGACCACGCGAGTTTTTCTAGACCCGTTTCTATAATAGATTGTCCAGAATCTTTATTTTATGTATTTCATATTATGCAATATATTTTTAACTACTGTAACGTCAATGTGTATAAAAGGCATAAACCCTCCGCGTTGCGTCTGACTCTGTGCCCGCCAGGCTCGCCCCTCGTACACCCCAACACTTGCCACAGACCAAGCTGGCACTGCCAGAGTTCCAGTTTTAAAAATGACCATAATACGCACCAAGATACAAACGGCGAAGCTTTCCGGAACGTATATCGCGTGACCTGCAGCAGGCGGCCGAGGCATCGGGAATAGATATGAGCGAACACTGTTCGGATCAGCCGATCCGAACAGCACGCACCCATAGAAATGAATGGAAGCATCTGTGACGCCGGCCGCTTCCATTCATTTCTATGGGTGCGTGCTGTTCGGATCGGCTTATCCGAACAGTGTTCGCTCATCTCTAATCGGGAACAAACCCTCCAAAAAGCGAAGCGTTTACGAGCCTGAAGCGCAACTCAACTAATACGGGGAATGTAAGAGCTTTGTGCGCTCACCGTGTGGCCACGCCTTCCAGGACACATGCTGGTGCACTGGGGGATGTGCCGCGCCCATGGGGCACCAATTCGCTCACTTGTCTTCTAATTCAAAGTTGCCTTTTGATGGCAGTAGGATGGCGGTACCTAAGGGGTTTCGAGGCCTGTTTGGTACCACCGTCCTCCCTCGCCTGCTAAATACTTTAGATCTACATGAGGGAGGGGATTCTGACGATTGTGTCCTTGCTGCAGCCAATGATGGAGAACTTTCCCTTTAAAGGGATCCTATCACTCAGATACAATTTTTTCTAGGTACCACGTCAGAATAGCCTTAAGAAAGGCTATTAGTCTACTACCTTTCGTCATCTTCTCCGCACCGCCCTTCCGTAGGAATCCCAGTTCTTGTCGGTATGCAGATTAGTTCTCTCGCAGCACTGGGGGCGGGTCCCTGCACTCAGACAGCACTGGGGGCGTCCCTAATGCTGCAAGAGAACTCTCCAGCGCCACCTCCATCTTCTTCAGCAGCATCCTCTTCAGCTTCTTCCGGCCATGGCTTGTAATTTCTAAGGCCTCGAGAGGAGCAGACTGCGCATGTCCACAGGCAATGAGAAAATGGCCGCTTGCACAGTATTGTAAGTGGCCATTTTCTCATGGCCTATGGGCATGCGCAGTCTGCTCTGCCCGAGGCCTAGAAGTTACAACTCACCGCCGGAAGAGGCTGAAGATGACGAAGAGGAGGCGGCGCTGGAGAGAGTTCTCTCGCAGCATTGGGGACACCCCTAGTGCTGTCTGAGCACTCTCTCATTTACATACTGGCAAGAACTGGGATTGTAGGCGAACAGCAGGCGCAGAGAAGTTGACAAAAGGTAGGAGACGAATAGCCTTTCTTAAGGCTATTCCGACGTGGTAATTAGAAAAAATGGTGTCTGACTGATAGGATCCCTTTAATGTTATTCTACACAGTGACGGTTCAGTGTAATCGATTCTTCTCGTCATCACTACTTGCCAGGATTGATGCAATAAAACATTCCCTCTCTCCGTAGAAGTTTAAGCTTGGAGGCCGGGGTCGTCTGGTAATGAGCACCCCCCTCCCCCACCCCGGACAGGCTGTCATTATCACGGCCCATTAATTCAGCTTAGCCCTAATTGTTTGGTAATCACAGAGCCGGGCCCTTAGTCAGCGCTCATTATGACCGTTTGTCGGCTCTGGATGGCAAGTGCAGAGTCCACGTAGTTGCTGCTTCCTATTTGGATCTTTAGCCCCTGGTGTGGACACCATTGGTGGTGCGGACTCCTCTGCGATACCGGCCTCCATTCCCCACCTCAGTGTCTCTGCCTCTCCAGATATCTTCAGCCTCTTGGTGGTGTGGACACCATTGGTGGTGTGGACACCATTGGTGGTGTGGACACCATTGGTGGTGTGGACACCTCTGCTCTGCATTACCGGCCTCCATTCCCCACCTCAGCTTCTCTAGAGATCTTCAGTTCCTCTTCAGTTTTGGGGATGTTGTAAACTGCACCGAGCAGTCGTTCCGCCGAGGGTAACTGCACACGTTAGCTACAGATTTACCCTCCTCTGCTTACAGAGCATTATCTGTATGGTCAGTGCTTCCTCATGCTGATGGCCTCCAGGCTCTCTCACCATAGTTCCACTAGATCGCAGTTCCTCCATATTGGTGGGTGTTGGGTCTCCGCCGCTCTGCGCTCCCCAATATTACTTCTCTTTAGCTTCCGAACCAGTGAACATGTGATGGGAGAAGATTGTGATGTTCAGAGGCTCTTGTGCTTCGTATCCATGACCTCCGGTGTGGGGAGGGTCCTCCGCAGCCGCTCTTGCCTCCATATTCACCCCGGTCCAGTGCTCTGCAATCGCTTTAGGAGCTTCGGTGTTTCCAGCCCTGACGTTCCGAGTCATGACAGCTGTTTCTGGAGGATTCATTGGATGTAAGTGATGAGCAGGAGACGCGACTGCCGCTAGGACTTCCTGACACAATTAGGGGGAGGTCATTTAAAGGGCCACTGACTGTTCTAAAGACCCCCGATCTCATTCACATATACACTAGATAAAGTATGTGCCCCCCTCACCAGCTTATACTGATCTGTACAGTCACATCATGTGGAGGGAGAGTACCTGGAGGGCGCTAGAGAGCAACCCAAAAACAGGGGTGAGAAAGACCCCGACTACACCCAAACCAAGGGGAGACTAAGCAGGAGAGAGAGCACACAGCAGAAGAGAGAGAACACACAGGAGAGAGAGAAGACACAGTAGAAGGGAGAGAGTAGACAGCAGGAGGGAGAAACAGCGGGAGAGCGCACACAGCGGGGGGGGGGGGGGGAGAGCGCAGAGAGCGGGAGAGAAAGAACACAGCAGGATAGAGAGCAGACAGCAGGAGAGAGAGCGCGCACACAGCAGAAGAGAGAGCAGGCAGCAGGAGAGAGCAGAAAGCAGGAGAGAGCGCAGGCAGCAGGACAGTGTTGCTGGTGATTTGCAGGTGGACTGTGGACCAGTTGCAGATGGACATGTAATCTAGAAGGAATTTGGTTAAGCTCAATCTGGGCCGGGACTGCTGAGGAGAATCCCAGTGAGATATCTGCCCTCAGTACATTAGTCCGGGTACACAAGGTGCGGTGCTGCCCTCTGTGGGGCTGGTTGGTATTTCTGTTCCTGTTATAAGCTGAATTAAGCCATCTCTTTTGGATTCCCGTTACCGGATCTGCCACCAACACTTCTGTTAAATCCAGGATGCCATTGCCTTTGATGCTAGTTGATCCCCAATTGTCACAGGTGGTATTGTCTCCTGCCCCCCCCCCCCTCAGTCGTCTCCTGCCCCCCCCCCCTCAGTCGTCTCCTGCCACCCCCCCCCCCATCGTTTCCTGCCCCCCCCGGTCGTCTCCTTCCCTGGATTGTCTCCTGCCTCCCCCGGTTGTCTCCTTCCCCGGTCCTCTCCCGCCCTGGTTCTCTCTCTTTGAGCACAGACTCGACTTAGTGACTTTTGGCACAATTTCGCCCTCGCTCCAGCTTGGGTATCTGAGGGTACATGTAACAGTGCTCGGCCAGCAGGGAGGGGGTTAATAATTGCACACACCGCGTCCTGCAATGCTTTTATTATGGAAGCTACAGTATGTACATTACAGCATTGGTGCAGAGTTTACAGACTCTTCCAGTTCATCCCAGGAACCTCGGCTGCTGCAGCCGGACTCGCGTGTGAACCTTCCCTTACACCTCCAGTCTCTGTCCCTACATGTATAGAAAAATATTGCACTACATATAATCTGCACTTATAAAAGAGAATGGAGATAGCAGCATCAAACCAACCGCAGGCTCCTCCCCCACCGACACATTTATAGGGTTAATAACGCAGCAAGAGTGGAATGTGAGCGAGTACAGGGCCGTGGTCAGGACAGA